>NW_016807895.1:57561-71594 GCF_001698545.2 Rhinopithecus bieti
AAAAAAAAAAAAAAAAAAAAAAAAAAAAAAAAAAAAAAAAAGGTATCCAAAGTTTATAGTTGCAATGAGTAGGATGGATGGACTATGGGGATCTTTTGCTGCCAAAGATTAACCAGAAATTCAGGGTTATATTTTTACTTTTGTTTTTATTTTTTAAGAGTAACTTTAAAATAACTTTGTTAGATCTTCTTTCTGATATTCCACTTACTATAAATAAGAATTTTATTCAAAAAATATATTAATTTGAATAGACAGGTTTAGAATATTTGTTATTTAGTGTTCATATAAACAAATATAGATTTTATTTAGTCTTCTTGTCCTATTATACACTTCTATTTATTGTTTTCTTCCTTCTATTTTGTTGCAATAATGAAACAGATTGTTATCTATTATTTACTCTCTAAGTACTTTGCTGGTATAAGGAAAGGTTATAAACTTTGTGTAAATACTTAGTGATTTCTTAAACTTTATTTTTTTTAAGACATAGAATTATGTCATTTAAATTAATTTGTATCAGGTGTTCCAAGTTTTTACAACTTAGTTGCTTTTATTTTGTATAATTTCATGACTAAGTTAATAAAATTGGGACATTTCATACAATTTTATTTTATCTTTAAATATTATACTGAGCTTTGTAGCATCTGTTGAAATAATTAACGACATTATCTTAACGTTTTTTGGAGGTAATATTTATACAAGAGATTTCTCTTCATTGATGCACTCTCTCACATGAAGACAGAATGCTCTCTCTCTATTACTGATGCTTCCTCAGTGTAACACTTTATTATCTATCCATTCCTGATTTCATTCTATTCATGATGTGTAGACGAGTTAATGTTAATTGATAAGTTGAGGAAGACAAATTCTTTATAAAGACTATAACTCTCTGTTTCATTTTTCTTTGGAACTAAGAGATTCTCAAAAGCCATATGCATAGCTGTTTCCTCTGGCCTATAGTAAAACAGCTTTTTATTGAGGAAGAATCTGTTTAGACAGAAGACACTTGAACAATTCTGGAATCTAGCGTTATAAGCTCCCTTCCTGAATTTAGTTTAACTTTACTGGTTTGTTATCCAGTTGCTCATTGGATTAAGAACTTGGGCATACAAGAGTAGTGTTATTTATCAACCCCCTTGGTACACCAGCATTTTATTGCTCTTAATTTAATTGGGTATACTATCAATCAAGTGAGTTTTACTTAATCATATATGAGATATTCTAATATTTTTAGTAATCGTCAGCAAATTTTATTGTGTTTTCTTAGAATCAAAATATAAATTTTTTGCTACTTTAAATTTTGAAGCATTTTTATTGCCTTTACTGGTTATTCTTTGAACATTTGCCAATGTAATTGAGTGATCCCATTTTCCTAACTTTGAATCAATTCAGAATTTTATAAATTATATGTAAATATCTCTGAGAAGCTGCAAGTAGCCAACTTTCACACTCACATGGGACGTGTAAAATAGAAAACTATACTATGCACCCACTGTGAATATATACTAGAATAATACATTCAATCTGACAAATTTTAATTAGTATTATAAATATTTGCTATAATGGTGGCTACAGTTTTTTGTTTTTGTTTTTGTTTTTTTTTGACTCATTAGTAACACCGATATGTTTCACATGTTAAAGTCTGAGTCAATTTGAAAATCACGTTAGTTACAACTCTCACTGATAATAAATGCTATTTTGGTTTGGCATTTTTTCATTCTTTCAAATTAAGGCAATGAAAACTAAAAATCAAAGCATTTGATGTGCTGAAATTACTCTAAAATGTGCATAGTGATTTAAAATCATTGAAAGGCTTTACATTTTATGGGTACTCTACTGTGGAATTTAGAGCACTTTGATAATTTTAAATTACTCTTCACTACACAAAGCAATTTAAATTTATTGGAAACGAAATCTGGAAGAGTTCAAATTCTGGGCAATGTTGTACATATTGCTTGAAAATTACGAAGAGCACTTAAGCAATTTTTATATGCACTTCATTTAAAGGTGATCCAAGCTTTAGTGTGGAATGATACAGAAACATTTGGAGGTACTAGAATCACTCTATCTTCAATTCTAATTCAGAAAATGGTAAGTTTTCTGATAAATGCATTTATTTGATATTATTTAACTCTTCAAATATTCATAACATGATCTTTAAAATACAAAAATATATTTTAAAAGATTTTGTAATGATCTTATTTTCAGTCTTTTACAATTCATTTCAGGGAAATTAGTGAAGCTCCACTGATTATAATTTGAAAAATTCAGACCTAAGTGCAGATAAATTCTGATTCTATTAAAATAGTGCCACCAAATGGTTTCATTATATCTATTATATACAATATCATTATATGCTACTACAAGAAAGTACCTTATTGTGAAAACAATCCAATTTCAATACAATATGCATCCATTATAATTAAATCCATTATTTTACTAAGTTAAATAAAAATATTTAAACATATACAAATTATTTTGCAAATTTGAATGTCTCTTACATTAAGAATTGGTAGCCTCACGCATGAATAGAATTTTCAGTGAGAGATACAGTCTTCAGGATGATGATGTTTGAA
Source organism: Rhinopithecus bieti (assembly GCF_001698545.2). Classification (NCBI taxonomy): domain Eukaryota; kingdom Metazoa; phylum Chordata; class Mammalia; order Primates; family Cercopithecidae; genus Rhinopithecus; species Rhinopithecus bieti. Next base: position 60,135 of record NW_016807895.1, read on the forward strand.
TAAGTGAATATTAAAGGCATTCTATCTCATGCCTTACAACCTTTTAGCAGTAGGTTTCTCTCCCTGATACAGCTTCAAGTTTATGTACAAAGTAACATGCTGAGGAACAGCAGTAACTAAACCATAGTTTTGTCTGCACATTATAAGAAATATCATTTAAAAAGAGATCTACCTGTGCACAATATTCTCCTGAACCTTAAAGAATGGGGGATTTTCTCATTTTACTTCAGAAGAAGCAGGCCCTTAAGCATTTTGTCAACATTTCAGGAGCGATGAATAAGCTGGCTTGAAGTACTTCATGCATACATTTTAATGATTAGAAGGGACTATAATTCTCTCTAGCCTACCTACAATTCTATAGGAACTAAACTCCTGAAACTGAATCTGCATTATCTAGTAGGCATCTTTATAAATGAATTTAGAAATGCTGCACACAGTATTTGCCTCCAGTGACATTCATTCTAATTAAATTGAAAATAAAGTAGTGTGGATGTAAACCAACCTAAAGCTTTCTTCACTACTGAAAGGCAGAGAAAATCCTTAAATAGAGTCTCTTTCATTGCTAGTGACTCTGAAATGACATTGAGAATTGTCCATTTGCAGCTTCTTTTTTTATAAGAAGAGATTCAACTTAAATTGTCTATGCCTTCAAGACATTCACTACAGAGTCCTTGCAATAAAGTAACAGGAGAGTCAAATCCATGTATATCACAAGTGAAAACACTAAAAATGTGATCTATCTGGAAAATAGTATTCAATAGCTTATTTGAACATGTTAAGCAATCATAGTTTAAATTCTTTGACGAAATTCGGAAGATGCAAGTACCTCTCACGTTGTTTGGAGACATCAAAAATGATTTTAATTTTGATTTCTGGTGGACTGTCTCACTTAACACTTTATGAATATGTTAATTTGATAGAGCAGTATTAGAAGACACTTAGTTACAATATATTTTTAAAACACTCATATACCTAATATTAGAAATCCAACTCAATGTCATAGAATTGTTTTAGGGAAAACAAATAAATACTTTTAGACTTGATTTTGAGAAATAGTTGTCAAGGTAGAAGTAGGAGTGATGGCAGTGAAAATAAGTGGCTTATGAAATTAAATATTTACTTTAGCTTGCAAGCAAAACATTACCCTTGCTACATCTTAATGAAAAGACACTCAATCTGATTGTCACTGAGTGCATAGTTTGAAAAACACTGGTATCTATAAACAATTTCTTCCTAACATAATAAATTATTTGAGGAACCTCAAACCTAATTGTCAAATTGTGAATATGATGAGACTTGACTCTTACATTGCTATTTACACAGTTTAACCTCTTTCCATTTTAGTAAAGTCAGTATTTTGAAAGAATAATAATAAAAAATAGAAAAGTATCAAGGGGTGAGAATAAATAAACAAAATCTCATAGACAATAATATAAAAGGAAGAGTGTAGAGAAAAATGACACAAGAATTAGGTTTGGAACTAAGGCAAGGAAACTGTGCTGAAAGAACTTTGACGATAATAAAATTATCCCCAGAAAAAGTATTTTTTTGTTGTTGTTTATTTATAGGCAATAAGAAAGTAAGGAAAAAATAGGTCAGACTGAAATGAGGAGGCTTATGAAAAAAATTAAAGAGGAGAGTAAGAAAAAATGAAAATACCCAATCTCAACCCACCAGAGTAAGCTCTGCAACCACTTCAATTTCAAGGGATTGATATTTCTCTGTCGACCCTTGGCTCAGACCAGAAGTATAGGAAAAGTGGAAGCTGGTTCCAGGCAAACCAAAGCTCCCAACTCCAAAGAGTCATGAGTTGTTAGACAGCCCTTTCCCAGAAAGCTTGACACTCATGTCTTTAGTCTGGTGGCCATGATAGTTGCTTTTAACTTGCCCACAGGTGCCTGCTATTTAGCCCCCAAATTCTAAGGAAAAATAGGACAGAATAGCAAGCGAAACGGGTCCAGTGGTACTCAATGATTGGTAATAGTCCTTTTGTGATCGCCAAGAAGTGTCTGGGGTTGTTTGTTCCTCCTGGTGAGTTCGTGGTCTTGCTGACTTCAAGAATGAATCTGCGGAGCTTTGCAGTGAGTGTTACAGCTCTTAAAGGTGGCATAGACCGAAAGAGTGAGCAACACCAAGATTTATTGTTAAGAGCAAAAGAACAAAGCTTCCAGAGCATGGAAAGGGACCTGAGTGGGTTGCTGCTGCTGACTTGGGTGACCAGCTTTTATTCCCTTATTTGGTCCAGCCCATGTCCTGCTGATTGGTTCATTTTACAGAGTGCTGATTGGTTCATTTTTACAGAATGCTGATTGGTGCATTTACAATCCTCTAGCTAGACACAGAGCACTGATTGGTGCATTTACAATCCTCTACCTAGACAGCAAAGTTCTCTGAGTCCCCACCCCACCCAGAATCCCAGCTGGCTTGACTTCTCAGTGCCAAATCCTCTGAAATTAATGAGTCTATATTAGTTATTTTGGAAGATTAGTAAGAAAAAAATGATAATATTAACTTAAAAGATATTGGTATAGATAATGTAACTGGTTGTTAATTATGATTGGTTGTTGCTTGGTCTTGATTAGCTATTGACTGAAAAGTCAAAATTATGTTAGAGAATGAATGGATAAAGAAAATTACAGTATTAACCTTTATATCAAACAATGTTCTTTTCTTGCTCATATCATGAAGAATTTAGAGAAGGTAATTTATTGTGAAGGTCTACGTTAGTCATTTATTTAAAATTTGTCTCTTTAAAATAGTTCCCTCTGATATAATATTATTATTGCATTTTACTAACAAGAAGCTGAGACTGAAAAACATCAAGTGGCATGCCTACATCATAAAATAAGGAGAGCTGAAATTTAAAACTAGATTTGTATTAATTTCAAAATAATTATAACTATATAATAATAATTCTACTATATCGTGTTAGCTCTCTGAAAGCCAACTCTTGCTGCTCTGTTGACAAGCTTTGAAATATATAAATATTTCACAAAGTGTAACAGCAAGTCACAGTACAAAAACACTTATAAAGTTGAATGAGAGAAAGTCAAGTATCACACTACAAACCACTAAACTATTCTCTCTGATGTCTCCTTGAAAGAAATACATTACTCAAAAAATGTTGAAACATTGTATATAAAGCCTGAGGACACGTTACAAGAAAGGATGATATGCTTCAGGCACAAGCATTGCTTTGCTCTCAGTTAGTGAAAAGCTCTGATGATAAACAGATAAACTCAGATGTACAAAAGCATGTTGTACAAAGTAATGATAAGCCTTGTTAGATGTGTCATGACAAATTTTGGACATACCAAAAATGCTTTCCATGGAATCATCCTGCTCTGAGAAGTGTTGAATCTACAATAAGCAGTTATGACAGAACTTACTTTTACAAAATCTTCCTGTCCTCATTGATTTGTTCTGCTATTTCAGTTACTTGCTATTACTAAGTTTCTCTAAATATGTGAACCCATAGACTCTCAGTTATGATTGATTGGCAGGTCTATCACTGTGCCAATATCACATTATTTTAATTATTCTAGTTTTATTGTAAAACTAAACCATAAATCTTATAGATTAAGTCCCCATCTACCTTATTCTATCAATATATCTTGATAAGGGCAGCTCCTTTAATATTCTGTATAAATGCTTCAATCAACTTGTAAGTTTCAAGAGTAAAAATACATTAAAGGCATTTATTAAAATTGTATTGAATACATAGATATAATTAGGTGTACTGAAATTGTTATGGTATGTTACAATTTACATAAACACTTTATCTCTGAAATAATTGCTATTTATCCTCAATAAATTTTATAGTTTTTAACAAATGGCTTTTATAATTTGTATTAGATATATTTATATGTTCCTTAAACTTTGTATTACTCTATTAAAACTTATAAACAAAATTGCAATTTCTAATTGGTTGTTTAGTAAATATAAAACATGATTTTTGTATATCTCTAGCAACATTATGACATTTTAAGTACTAATTTGTTTTGGGTTTTTGTGGAAAACTATATCATCAATCTACAAATGACAACATTTTTCTTCCACTTGATAATTAAATTCTTTTTCTTGAGATATTGTGCTATCTGGCCAGGGATTTTACACACACACACACACATACACATACACACGCAATGATGTATGTATACATATCATTATATGTCATTTTTATATTTTATCTATTTTTAAATTTTAAGAATGATATATATTTATTTCAGGAAGTAATTCACATTATAGGTCAGAAAGAAAACATGAAAGGAGATTTTTTTCTGAATTGTGCTTATAAGCACAATTTTAGTTATATGCATATTTCAAAATCTTATAGTCCAAAAAAAAGCTTTTAAAAACTAAGGCATTCTAAAAGATCATTTTGCCCTATTTTATGCCAATGCATTGTAAAATCTTACTGTTTTCTTGTGATGGAAATTTTCAAATTAATGTATAAAAAAAGGGTAGATAAAACAAGTAAAATAGTGTATTGAAAAAATAATACCATCATACTCAAATTTTTAAAAATTCAAAAAACAGAGTTTAGCAAGTGAATTATCTTAAACCTCCAACAAATGGAAGTTACAAAGGAATTTGTTTTAAAGGAAGAGTAGTGTCAACTAAACCAAAGGTGGTACATACACACAACACACAGGCACACACACACAAGTGAAAATTACAGATCAATATCCCAGGCAAAATATATATAATTTTCAGTAAAAAATTCAATTGTGTGGTTTTATAAAATAAAGTTCATGTAGAGGACTACGTGCTCGCAAACGAGAGGTTCCCGATAAGTCCTGCTCTTGCAAATGAAGCAGGGCATTCCAGATAGGAGCCAGCTGCAAACAGCAGACCCTGGGGGCTTGTTTATGTGTAAACATCTTGAAAATCCAGAAAGTCAGGGAAAGGTCAGAAAAACAATAATGTGTCTTGTGACTTGGCAACATTCCACAAACGACTGTATAAAATAAAGCAGAGCACGCCATTGGGGCGGCCGCCATGTTTGTCTTGTCTTGTGTTGTCTTGTGTGTTCATTCCTTTGTTTAGGAAACATGCAGACCCCAACAAGTACATTTCAGAAGTAAAAAGATAAAACTTTATGTAATGAACTAAGCCATAATTTACTAGTAAACATTGACCAAAAAAGGACAAATTTTGCATTATTTTTTAAAAGTCATTGTTTCTTTGAAATCATGAAAACATTTCAACTTCTCAATGTTACATTTAATTAAAAGCTTTATAACTTGGTCATTTGTTTGTCTATTGATCAATTTGTCAATTAACCTCTGTATTTATTTATATTTTGCTTCCAATAAGAAACAATAAAGTATTTCATCCTTCTATATTTTATTGTTTTAACGTTATCAATATCAGAGCATAATTTTTGAAAATGTCTACTTAAAATAATTTTAAAACTTATTAACAAAACAGACATTTCAGTAAGAAAGAATAATAAAGTGGAATCCTAAAATAACTGTCAGGGCACATGCATACATACACACTCACACACACACACACACACATCAACTGTATTTTTAGATAAATGGGCGATGAATGACTTTAAGAGCATCAGGGATATAAAATGAATTATATAAGTCCAGGATATATGAGACATGGTTTCCTTCACGGTATCACATAAGATATAAAAAAAATCTGCTGATTAGAATATAAATGCTTTATTACATAAATGTCCTCCATATCAGATGAGATGATCCCAGAAGCTGCACTCACAGACATCCTGTATTATTCTGAGTAGAAAGTTCATATCCAACATGGGAAAGAGCTATCTGACCAAAGTTTATACTCAATTATATGTAAAATCTCTAATTCACATATTATTTCACAATCTGGTCTTGTGTGACAGCTCATGTAAAAAGCTGTGGTGTTATGTGTGTTTGTCCCACTTGAGTTTTGTATTATTATAACTCTGATCAAATATTGTTACACCCCTCTCCTCTCTCTGCTTTCCTTCTGTGATTCCAGGTATACATTTATCAGAACAACACACCATGTCTCATGTTTCTTATGTTGTTCACATGTACTTCAAGTGTGGTTCACATGTAATCTACTTGTCGTTCATGTATCTTTTCTCTCTACTTCTAATTGACTAATACCTATTGATATTTAATTTCCACATGATCAATCCAACTTTTAGGTAACTATTCACCTATTAAAACCATTTTAGTGTTTTAAGATTCAATGTTCCCAGAATTTTAATTTGATACTTATTTGTATAATCAATTTTTCTGGGAAAATTTTTTATCTTCTATTTTCTTTCATCTATTAATGAGCTATTGTAGCTTGTCTGTCTTCAGCTCCAAAATAGGGATTCATTGATACTCTGTTTATATCATCAGTTAATTTTGTAGGTGTCTTTTGTGTTTGTTTTGTCTTTCTGTCCCATCTTACTGACATTTTATTTTATTTTTAAACTGGACTTTATGTTAAATGTCGTGGTTTGAAGATGGTTTGTTTGGTCCCAACAAGTCTCATGTTGATATTTTATTCCTAGTGTTGGAGGTGGGCTCTCGTAGGAAGCATTTGAGTCTGGGGGGAGATGCTACATGAATATCTTAGTGGCATTTTTGAGAGTGAGTTTTCATTTTTAGTTCCTGTGAGAACTGTTTGTTGGAAGGAGCTTGATGCCTCCTCCTCTATTCCTCGCTCTTGCCATGTCATGTTTACAAGCTGGCTCCCCATCACCTTCTGCCATGAGTAGAAGCAGCAGGAGGCCATCATCAAAAGCTGAGTAGATGCCTGTGTCATGCTTCTGGTACAGCCTGCTGAATTGTGAGCCAAATAAGCCTCTTTCCTTTGTAAATTACCCATCCTCAGATATTCTTTAGAGTGACACAAAAATGAACTAAAACATTAAGAAGGAAAAAATTAAAGAGCTGAAGTAGTTGATTAGGTGAAAGTCATCTATATCCAGTTAGAATTCGTGATATTTCGAGTCTGAGTTTCAGCTTCATGAGGACTGATCTATTTCCTCTTTGCTTCACTCTCAGATATAACATTTCAGAAGACTCAACTGAAACCCAGTGTTTATTAAGGCATCTCCTCTTTGCCTTCACCCAAGTTGCAATTTTCATGTCATCAGCATAGTGAGTCTGCCAGTATTTCTGCTTAGGATTTTGGTGTCTCAGCTGCTGCTTTCAGTGTGATATATAGCCTTCTCTCCTCTCAAATTTTTTTCACCCTGGGTTCTCGGGGTCTCAAGTTTTAGCTGCCGTAGTGTCTCTTCAATGCCGATTTTTTTTTTTAAAGAAAATTGTGTTTATTTTTAAAATTGTATTCAGCTTTCATAGTTGTCCTCAGCGGAAATATCTGTCTTCTAAATCTAATCTATAGTAGTCAGAAATGAAAGTTTTGTTGTTGTTTTTAATCAATTATTTTATTCACTTTTGTAAACATTTAAGGCTATGATTTCTTTCTTTTTTTCTTTTATCTTTTTATTTTTAGCATTTTCATCACCCTAGAAAGTTCCCTTTATGTTTTCCTCTAGCAATTCTTGTCTTCCAGAGGCAACCACTGCTTCTTAAATCCTTCAAAATAAAGTAATGCAATTGTATTCTACTGAACTCTATGGATGTGGCTATTATATTTTTGGTCTGTTAAGATAATGACTCTTGTTAGGAAAAGAAACACAACAAAATAAAATGTAACTAAAACTTCTGGAGTAGTATTTGATTTTCTAGTTAAGTTTGCCAGGGATATTGAAAAGATACTCAACAAAGTACATTTATCCATAATTTAAACAGTAAAAACTCTGCAATACCCAGGAGAAGCATACATCTGTGGCAATGACGACTAATCTTCAAAAAGTTTTTTTTTTTTTATCCTTTTTTTGAACACACACTTTAATTAGATTTTCCATCTTTCTTGCAGTTAGGTAGAACAACATCAGTGAATTTTAGCCAAAAAGATATGGGCAGATGGATACCTACATTTTGCAGACTTGGTCACTAAATAGTATTCACATACATTCTCTATTGTCATTCATGTGATAGGGAACTTGGAGTCCAAGTGGTGACAATAACGGCAGCACAATAAGGAGCATGAACTTTACATCATTAATTGGAGAGGAATTATTTGTCCTGTATTGGAATATAACAAGTAAGCAATAAACCTTTACTGGGTTAAGGTACTGACACTTAGGAGTACTTTGTTACAACTTAGCATAGTCTCACTATTCACTAATTAAATGATAAAGACTGAATATTTTAATCCAGCTTATATAGATTTCCATACTATTTATATTTATTCTGAGTTGTTAGCCAGTCCCTACGATCATTCTGAGAAAAATAGCATTGTGTTAAAATATAAAGTTAAATTCATAAATGTATTAATAAACTTAAATGTTTATTAAATGTCTATTATATCATGGATGCTATTCAAATAACTAGGAATTTAGAATGGTAAAATACAAATTTCTGTCATGCTGGAAATTATCCATTAGTTGAGGAAATACTGTTTTACTTAGATACATAGAATCAAAATGGACTTTGGGAGTCCTAGATATTAGAAAATATTCGCTAACTTAGAAACAAATATAAATGCTCTAAATAATTGGTTTAAAGGAATTAAATATTTTTAAAGTTATCTATTTCAAAATATTATCTATTTCAAAATAAGAATAACACTGCCAGTAAAAAGAGATATATAATATTTTTTTTTTAAGTATATACTCTTCAAAATATAATTATTGACAAAACTTTAAATGCTCCTCGTCGTTCTTTTGGTTATTTTCAGTATGAGAAGCAGCATTAAACAATGCTGTGATAGTAATGTCGTCTTCTCTCTGAGATAACATACCTTCATGATGTCTAAACTCAAGTACCCGTCTTTTTATTTGTTTTCGAGAAAGGCGCCCTTATTGAACTAAAAAAATCAAGGATTCAGTTCATCAAAAAGCCTAATAAGAAAGGCGCATCTTTTGTAATTTTGTATCTTAAATTCCATCTTCTAAATACCTAAAGAACTCAGTGGGTTTTCTGATAAAAGTATTACTTTTTCAGGTAACTATTTTCCAAAATATTCAAACTTGCTGAATTTTGGGAGTTTAAATGTAGAGTTTCTATGTCTGACTTCTCTAATAATATATCAATTATAAAAAAATGCATACAGAAATAAATAGAATAAAATACATCATAATTACAAGCTAACACATTAATGTTCATGAACAAACCTTTTGTGAAGTAGCTTTTAGTTTTTCTTTATGTGGAAGATTTTTTTTTTTTTATTGGATGATTTAACAAAGTAGATTTTGCTTGAAAAGACAAAGTGACTTAATAGGCAAGTGTCCAGTTTTTCTTCAATGAAATCAAGTAAAAGTGAAACAAGAGAAACAAGAAAATGTGATTAGTGCTTAGAACTGGCTGTGGATACAAAATAAAATATAATGAAATAAAATAACCCATGATAGAGACAGAACTTCTTTCAAAAACAATATGTGGCTGGATAGCTGTAAGAAGTTTGGGCTAGTTGCATGTTTTCTAGGGACATACTTGACGCAAGGCACTCTACTGTTATAATGTTAACATTTGTCCAGCATTCTGAGTGGTCCTCAGACAACTGACTGCACAAGTACACATGTTCAAGTCGTTTAATCATTTTTACCCAGGAAAGACCTTTGCTTCAGAAATTTTAGGGGACTGGCAGAACCCATCAGTCTACATTGGGAACATTCCTGTGTCTTGCCTATTTCCTTCAGTATTAGCTTTCCAATATACTTTTAAAATTTCTTAGGCTCCTGCTTTTACGCATTTCTTTCACAGAAGAAAATAATCTGAACAACAATAATTTCTTTTTAGGATATAAAAAATCATAAAAGTAAAACCCCTATCTTACAGTTTTCTTGTAGAGATTAGAGTTTAAGAAGGATTAATTTTTCTTATTATAGTTCAGACATCAATGCATTAGGTTGAAAAAAACTTGGTTGATTTTACGTTGAAGTTATATTTGTATCAGTTTTAACATTTCTATGTAAATAAAACAACACTAAAATTTCTAATGCCTGTTGTCTCTGGTTTTATCACCTGTGATGTCAAGATTTTATTTTTCATATTTTTTGTAATGTCATATATGAACCGATGCTTTTCAACTATAATCTATGTATGATGGTCTGAAAACATTTTTTTATTATTTCTGTAGATTTTTACACTAGAGAGAGTACGTGCTCAGGAAAGGAAAAGATGTGCCTACATTAGACTAGATCATTTTTATGATATCTAAAATTATGTTCATAACTAGAGATAAAATAAGCAATTCATGGTTGATAATCTCACAATTTTGGAAAAATCTGTCACACAATACAAATCTCTTTTAATTTTGTCAAAAGACGTAACAATGTTATTTGCTAGTAAGCACCTCTTTTTCAGAGGCATGTGAAAAATGACAAATTGGTATCTAATGAACTTCAGAGAAAATAAACCTTGGAACTAGTCTAAATCATCCTAGCTTGACTCCGAGTGTATAATTCTATAGCCAGTTGCCTAATGTTTCTCATGGCACTGATAGATTCATATTGATGATATTTGGAGTTTATCAGAATTCTCTAGTGTTTTTTTTTCTCATATTTCTCACATTAGCTATTAGTTGTGTAAAAAGGAGAAATATTACAGAGGAACTTTCAGTAGTTGCAATAGAAATAACATTATATCACTTAGTGCCACATGACCTTTCCCTACACTACTGTAAAACTCCAACAGAAAAGAAATAGACTCAATGAATTAGTATTGATTCTTGGAAGGAAGCATCAGGTTGTTGTCATGACGATGAACCATTGCTGCAATTGTGTTCTCATTAGAAATGATACAACAAAGCTTCTCACATCTCTCCACAGGCACAGCATCTCACTCTGCTTACATGCAAAGCCGTAAGAGAAGCATGCAGTCAATAAGCTTTATATCATGTCTGTATACCAACTGCAAATTGGACATAGCCTTGAAAATTGGCCGAACTATTTGTACTACCTAGTAAACAAATTGTCAGATTGCTAAATTTATCACGTGCAATCTGCGTTGAATTGCTATGTTCTTGTCCTCCCAACACCAAAAATCAAATTGATTATCATATACAGTTGTACAATGCCATATGAGCTGATTCAGATGAAATCATATGATTCTACTGTAGGAATAATGATATAATAAATCTAGTACATTTTAATAGAAAATAGATTCCCATGCAAAAATACTTCATTTCCATTTGTACACACACAAAATAAAAGAAACAATTGCTATCAATGATTGCTAAATTTTCTATATGTCCTCATTTAGATGTGTTGAAGCACTTTTGATTTTGTACAAGCTATTAGAAGATACAAAATAACTGTTTTTAAATGAATTCAAATATCTTTTCCATGTTCTATTGAGCTATACACTGACTTGTCTGATATAAGAATAACATAAGTTAAAGCAGCTTATTTTTCAAAATTAATCATATATTCAAAACATTAAG
>NW_016807895.1:71623-84285 GCF_001698545.2 Rhinopithecus bieti
TAGTGGTCTAAAATTCCAACTCTGACCAGAAAAACATTTCACCTGTCTTTCTCAGCAGAAGTTGTTTTGAGGTAATGTGAACACGATCACATTTAGGCTGTCCATAAAAGCAAATAAACATTTTGGCAGAGAATAACTCTGTGCTGAAAATTGTGAGTGGCATTGCTGTTATTGAAAATAAAATAACGTGAAATTTGATTTCACTTGTGTGTCAACTGTGTTTCTATATTTATATCACAATATTGCTTTTTTTTTTTTTTGTTTAAACTAGTTTAAAATACTTTGGAACTGATTATATTGGAACTTTCTTACTTTTCACACTTTCATATCTTCTGAAGTAATGAGTAGTTCAGTCTCGGAGTATGTTTTTTAAAATGGTATTTTGGAATTTAATAAATAGTGAATGTCCAAATATCATGTTATTTGAATAATTACATTATTTTAAAATTTAAATATTTTGTTGGCATTAAAGGTATACTGAATGTTCTATAAATTTTATAGAATGTTTTCTTTAGCTTTTGCTTAAATATCTCTACTATCTGCTTCCAAACTACTTATAATGGTTGATTAAGCATGCATGTTTCCCCTTTATAATAGTTTCAACTTATTTATGGAATGTTTCCTTAATCTTCTTCATTTTTCTGCTTCATCAAATAAAACAATAATAATTAATTATATCATCTTAATATTTTTCAAAATGCTAGTTAAATATTTTATACTGATGGATATTTGAAATGACATATACATGAAATTTTGTCTTTTTAAATAATTCCCACAAATGCTTTCAAAAGAGAAAGCTGGATGGCACAAGGAAAATAATCAGAACTCTTAGATATTTAGGTCTGACATATTAGCAAAGTCTTTTTAGATGAATACTGGAATTTGTGTTATGATTTGGTATGAAAGTAAATTTTTATTGAAAACATTGCTTCTTCTAATATGCCTTTCAAATATTTTATAAAATAATGCCAGTGCAAATTTAAAAAACAAATCATCTTAAACCCAGCTTACTTACCGAACTTGAATTCAGAACACTCATGCTGCCCCATAACCTTATGGCTTCACTGATCTTTCTTTACTACCTTCAACATGGTAATTCTTTGTTCTTTTCTATTTATTTGCTTTATGATACTTCCCCCAGGAAAATGTAAGTTTCTAAGGGTAGACACTAAGTGTTGTGTGTGTGTGTGTGTGTGTGTGTATGTGTGTTTCTTTTTTTATTTCATCACTTTATTACCATCACCTTGTTAGGTACCTGGGACACAGTGGATAACCATAATGTGTTGGATAAGAAAAAGAAAGACTTAGTAGATGACACAGCCTTTGATAGTCCGTTTGACTGAACAGAATGCTAAGCAAGCATAAAATTAAAGGCAAAGAAATTAAGATTTGGAGAAGAGACCCTTCTTTGGTCTTTTAATTAGGTTATTTCCCTCAATTTATTAATTTGGTATTACCAAATAGTTTCTTTTTCTTTTTTTAATAGAGACAAGGTCTTCCTCTTTTGCACAGACTAGAGTGCAGTGGAATGATGATAGCTCACTACCACCTAGAAATCCTGGGTTCAAGCAATTTCCCTGTTTCAGCCCCCCGAGTAGTTGGGACTACAAGCATGAACCCCACGTCTGTCTAGTTTTATATATACTTAATATATTTATATAGATATATGGATGACTGGGGCCTTGTTATGTTACCCAGGCTTGTCTGGAACTCCTGACTTCAAGTGATGCCCCTGCTTCAGCCTCCCAAATTTATGATTTCATAGCATGATCCACCACACCTGGCCAACTTATTTTCTTAATCTATTCATAGAGACTACTTTATTCCATTTTCTTATTTAGTAAACTAAAACTTGATAGGTAGGAGATCGGTGTGTTATTTATTTCAATACCTCCTTCTTCAATCTTCAACTTTTATTATGAATTCTAGAGATCACATGTTTACCAAAAGAATTTTTTCCAAATCAATTTTAAATATTATGTAATTTTGTTATGTCTCTATGCACTAATTGTAAACCTCAGATATTCTTCTTGGATAACAGAGATTACTGCTCTTTTTGGTTTTGAGGCATGGCCAGTGCTAAAAGACTGCTTGAGTCAAAATGCCACTACTTCTGACATGAAATAGAACAGTCTTTGGAAGCATTGCCTGATCTAGAAAAGACTCACTGAATGTTTTATGTCTTGTTCTGTAATTGATGTAAATCATTATCTTTCTCTTTCTTATAAGAATACAACTGGCCGGGCACGGTGGCTCACGCCTGTAATCCCAGCACTTTGGGAGGCCGAGACGGGTGGATCACGAGGTCAGAAGATCAAAACCATCCTGGCGAACACGGTGAAACCCCGTCTCTACTAAAATACAAAACAAAAAAAAAAATAATAAGCCGGGCATGTTGGCGGGCTCCTGCAGTCCCAGCTATTCAGGAGGCTGAGGCAGGAGAATTGTGTGAACCCAGGAGGCAGAGCTTGCAGTGAGCCGAGATTGCTCCACTGCACTCCAGCCTGGGGGACAGAGCAAGACTCTNTTTGGGAGGCCGAGACGGGTGGATCACGAGGTCAGAAGATCAAAACCATCCTGGCGAACACGGTGAAACCCCGTCTCTACTAAAAATACAAAAACAAAAAAAAAAATAATAAGCCGGGCATGTTGGCGGGCTCCTGCAGTCCCAGCTATTCAGGAGGCTGAGGCAGGAGAATTGTGTGAACCCAGGAGGCAGAGCTTGCAGTGAGCCGAGATTGCTCCACTGCACTCCAGCCTGGGGGACAGAGCAAGACTCTGCCTCAAAAAAAAAAAATAAAAAAAAAAAAAAAAAAAAAAAAAAAAAAAAAAAAAAAAAAAGAGTACAACTGGTACATATTAGTAATCCAGTATAATTCAGTCCTAAAAAAGTTGTATCCAGAAAATGATTCCAAAGTTCCCCTGGTCAAAAAATATACACAGATCCCAAAGGTTCTGTGGCAAGTGAAAGTATAAAGCAAAATTAAAGCGTTTGCAATTTTTTCAGGTGAAACAAACTGGAATTCCATGTTAAATGTATTCACGACTTCATGAAAAATCTATTCGTAAAGTAAAACCAGAAATCGGACGGTAAGGAGTCATGCATTAACTTCACAGATGTTTTCTTGTATACACTTCACCTTTGAGACATAATTCAAAGCACAGAGAAAGAATATTGAGAAAAATATACACGTTTCTTCTTCTCTTCAAACTTATGATCAAGCTGAGGAGACAGACAAGAGAAAAAAAAAACAAACAAAAAAAAACCATAAGAAATTACCATGCAATCTTTAGTACAATGCTGAAACTAAAAACATGGTATATCACCTTTCGTAGTTACCCATTTTTTCAGTAAGAGCACCTAAAATTTATTCTCTTAGCAAATTTCCCATGTACAGTAGTATTAACTGCTGTATAGTCTTCATTGTGACATTATTTCTGTAGACTTATTCATCCTACATAACTGCAACTTTGTACCTTTGACCTACTTCTCTCCATTTCGTCCCCATCTCACCCTTAGTAACCACTGCTCTACTCTCTGTTTCTATGTATTCAGCTTCCACATATCAATGAGATCATGCAGTATTTTCCTTTCTGTGTCTGGTTTATGTCCTCCAGCTTCATCGATGTTTCCACAAATGTCAGTATCTCCTCCTTCATTTTTAAGCCTGTGTGTGTGTGTGTGCGCACGCGCGTGCACGTGTGTTCCTCAGTTTGTCTATTCGTTCATTGATGGACACTTAGGTTGCATTCATATCTTGGCTCTTGTGAATAATGTTGCGATAAATATGGGAGTGCATGTATCTCGTTGACAGGGATTTTATTTCCTTTGGATATATACTTAGAAATGGAATTGCTCAGTTATATGGTATTTATATTTTTAATTTCTTCAGTAACTTCTGTACTGTTTTCTTTACTGGTTATATCAATTTACATTCCCCTCAAAAGTTCGTATGTGCAGGGGCTCCCTTTTCTTCACACCCTCACCAACACTTATCACCTCTCATCCTTTTGATAATAGCTATCCTAACAAGTATAAGATAGTATCACATTGTGGTTTTGATTTGCATTTTTCTGAAAATGTGAGGTCAAAAAAATGGACACATATATTGGCCACCATTATGTGTTCTTTGAAAAATAAGTCTATGTAGGTAATTTGCTAATGTATTACCTGTTTGTTTGTTTGTTTGTTTTTTGCTATTCATATGTGTTAGTTTCTTACTTATTAAAACATCTTATCAGATATATTGTTTGCAAATATTTCATTTCAGTCTGTAGGCTGACTTTCACTTTGTTAACTGTTTCCTTTGTTGTGCAGAGGTGTTTAAGTTTGATGTACTCCCACTCGTTTATTTTTGCATTTATTGCCTGAGCTTTTAGTGTGATATTCAGAAAATCAATTTCAGGGCTAATATTTATGAAGGACCTTTCCCTTCGTATTTTCTTCTGGAAGATTAATGTTTCCAGTTTTTATGTATAGTTTCTTAATCCATTCTCTGTTGCTGTGTGTGGTGTTAGAACCTCATTTTATTCTTTCGCACGTGGATCCAGTTTTCCCAGAACCATTCATTGAAGAGGCTGCCCTTTCTCCATTGTGTCCTCTTGATAGTCTTGTTGAAAATTAGTTGATTATATGTGTTTGTGTTTATTGCTGGGCTCTCCATCCTGTTCCATTGGTCTACATGTCTGTTTTTTTTTTGTCAGTACTATATTGTTTTGAAAAATCTACCTTTGTAATACAGTTTGATATCATGAAGTATGTTACCTCCGAGCCTAAGATGGAAGGCTCGACAACGGGCCCACCACACTTGTTGCCACCATTGTCAGTGTTTGAACATGCTGTTCTGGGGCCTGGGGATCAATGGACTCCACTCACCACAGCCAGTGCCTATAAACACAATTGAGAAGCCTGAAAACCATTCTGTCTCACACAGACTCCACCAGCAATGCCCACATGTATCATTAAGGGGCCTGGGGATTTACCAGCCTTTCCTGCCACAGCTGATGCACACACATGCACTCTGGGGGCCCAAAGATTGACACATCTGGCCTGCTACCTCCAACACAAGTACCTGAGGTCTGGCCCACCTGACCTTATTTTTCTTGCTTAAGACTACTTTTTGTATTCAGGGTATTTTGTGGTTCCAAACAAATTTTAAGATTTTTTGTTCTCTTTCTAATAAAAAATGCTCTTGGAATTTAAATAGAGATTGCATTGTGTATGAGTCTGTTCTCACACTGCTATGAATAAATACCTGAGACTGGGTAAGTTATAAAGAAAAGAAGTTTAATCAACTCACCGTTCCATATGGCCGAGGAAACCTCAGGAAACTTGCAATAATGGCAGAAAGCACCTCTTCACAGGGTGGCAGGAGAGGGAATGAGTGCAAGTAGGGGATAGACCAGATGCTTATAAAACCATCAGATCTCATGAAAGTCACTCATTATCATGAAAACAACATAGTGGAAACCACCCCCCTGATTCAATTTCCTCCATCTGTTCCCACCCTTGACATGTGGGAATTATGGGGATTACAATTCATGGTAAGATTTGGGTGAGGACACAGAACCAAGCCATATCACACTGAATTTGTATATTCCTTGGAGTTATGGAAATTTTGATAACATTAATTTTTCCTATCTGTGAATGCTAGAAACTTCCCATTTATTTACAATGTCAATTCCATTAATTTGTATTACTTTCAGTATGCAGATATTTCACCTCTTCGGTTAAACATAGTCCTAATATGGGGTTTCAAAATGGCCACATAGAAGTATCTGCGACTTTCCTCCTGCATAAAGAAAGACCGAAACAGCAAATACATAATCACATATCAATATAACATGTAAGAGACAACACTGAAATGCAGCAGGGAAGTGACAAGTAAACTCTGAGGTACGGATAGAGAGGGACACAAAGCAGCTAGCCTAGCTGGAATGGGTTTGGAGATGAGAAACTCCTCGTTGTGGGGAAAACGTAAGTGAGAGATCCCTGGAAGTCCATATTATGACAAAAGACTTTTATAATTCTACTGACAAGAGAGTCCCATGATTTTTGCCAGCTCTGACACTAGTATAGGGAGCTGACTGGAGTCCATGCAATGATACTGTTCCAGAGTTGGAATCCCATACACCCCCAAGACCCAAGCAGCTGCCATTTGAGAGTCCAGTTCTCACAAGACTACATCATGCCGTGAGGCCCAACAGTCCCTGTATCTCCACATCCCTGAAGCCCCACTAATACACCTCCATAATCACCCAGAGGGCTACAGCATCGTGATGCCAGCTGGACCCAGTAATATGGCTGGGTCCCTAATGCTCTAGTCCACATAGTGTTCTCTACCTTGGGGAGCTGGTAGTGCAGTGCAGGAAAAACATGTGCAAAGCATGCACTCCCCAAAGCCTGAGAGCCACCCGTCTGGAGTTGCTTCAATTGATAGTAATCCCACATCCTCCAGAAAGAGGGCCACCATACATTTGAACAGGCTTTCAGGGGGCTTGACTCTGGCCTGCTGGGGTACCATCCCAGACTCTGGCCTGCTGGTGATCCCACTCACCACCACTGTCACTAGTGCCTAGGTACAACATCTGGGGCCCTGGGGATCAATCCACTTTGTCTGCCACAGCAAGTTCACACCATTGAAGGGCCTGAGGAAAGACCAGTTTCTCCACCACCGCCAATGCCAGCTCCTTCATGTGTCATCCAGCAACCTGAGGAGTGACCATTCTTGGGCAATGACACTAGTGCCCGTGTGCACCATGGAAGGCTCAACAACAGGCCCACCACACTTGTTGCCACCATTGTCAGTGTCTGAACATGCTGTTCTGGGGCCTGGGAATCAATGGACCCCACTCACCACAGCAAGTGCCTATAAACACAATTAAGAAGCCCGAAAATCATTCTGTCTCACACATAGCCTCCACTGGCAATGCCCACATGTGTCATTAAGGGGCCTGGAGATTTACCAGCCTTTCCTGCTGTGGCTGATGCACACACATGCACTCTGGGGGCCCAAGAACTGATGCATCTGGCCTGCTACTGCCAACACAAGTACCTGAGGTCTGGCCCACCTGACATTCTCATCTCCAGCAAAGCATTCTCACAGCTTCCACTAACAACTTCAGCTTAAGCTAATGAGGAACTTACAGGGACGACTGATGCTGAATACAGCCAAAGAAATCATATAGAGATTACACTACTGTACCTACCCAGAACAAAAGCCAAAGTGCCCTACTCAAGCAACACTATAGATATGTCTATAGAAAAAGTATTTCCCTGTGAAAGCCAATCCATACAATTGCAACAAAAAACTATTACACCAGACATGCAGAAATAATCATTAGGACACAGAAACAAGGAAAGTAAGGAAACACAACACCTCCAAGGAACAAAATTATTATCCAATAACAGATTTTGACAATAAAGAAATTTATGCTGTGCTTGAAAAAGAATACAAAATAATGATAGTGAAGAAACTTAGTAAAATATAAGAGAACACAGATAAACAATACAAAGAAATCAGGAAAACAATTCATGATCTGAAAGATAAAGTCAATAAAAAGATAGATATAACAAAGAACCAAATAGAAAACCCTACAACAGAAAAAATTAATGAATGAAGTAAAAACTAAATCAAGAGCTTCAATAATAGAGTAAATTAAGGGGAGGAAAGAGTTTTAAAATTGATGATAGGTATTTTAATACAACCTAGTTAGATGAAGTGGAAAAAGATAAATAAAAATGAAAGGCCGGGCATAGTGTCTCACGCCTGTAATCCCAACATTTTGGGAGGCCAAAGTGGGTGGATCTCCCGAGGTCAGGAGTTCAAGACAAGCCTGACCAATAGGGAGAAACTCCATCTCTACCAAAAATGCAAAAATTAGCCAAGCGTGATGGCGGGTGCCTGTAGCCTCAGCTACTCGGGAGGCTGAGACAGGAGAATGATGTGAACCTGCGAAGCAGAGGTTGAAGTGAGCTGAGATCGTGCCACTGCACTCCAGCCTGGGCAACAGAGTGAGACTCTGTCTCAAAAAAAAAAAAAAATACAAAATACAAAATTGGCCAGGCGTGGTGATGCATGCCTGTAATCCCAGCTACTTGGGAGGCTGAGGCAGGGGAATCACTTGAAGGCAGGATAATCGCTTGAAGGCAGGAGAAATGCTTGAACCTAGGAGGCAGAGAGTGTGGTGAGCCAAGATTGCGACATTGTACTCCAGCCTGGGCAAAAGAGCAAAACTCCACAGAAATAAATAAATAAATAAATAAATAAATAAATAATGAAGAAAGCCTGTGTGACATGTGGGAAACAAAAAAAGACCAAATATTTGAATCATTTAAAATGACCTCACCAGAAATAAAAGATATGGGAAAGAGGAGAGAATAATTCATTTAACAACATAATAGAAAACTTTCCAAGTCTTGCAAGAGATATAGGCTTCCATATAAAGGAAACTGAAATAATCTCAAATATATTAAGTTCAAAAAGTTCTTCTTCAAGGCACATTACAGTCAAACTGTCAAAAGTCAAAGACAGCACACAAAAGGGTGAAAAACTGCTTACAAAACCATCAGATCTTGTTAGAACTTGCTTATTATCATGAGAAGAGCATGGGGGAAACTGCCGCCATGATCCAGTTACCTCCCACCAGATCCCTCCCTCAACACGTGGGGATTGACATGGGAATTACTATTTGAGATGAGATTTGGGTGGGGACACATAGCCAAACCATATCAAGCAATAAATGTCTGTATCAAAATAATGGGAGGATTTAAAATCAACAACGTAAGGTTGCAACTAGAGGAACTAGAAAAACAAGAACAAAATATGCCCTAAATTAGTAGAAGAAAAAAGAACAGAGCAGACCTAAGCAAAATAGACACTATAAAAATACTCCCCCAAAAAAGAAATAAAGAGTTGATTCTGTGAAAAGATAAATAAATAAATACCAGCTATATAACAAGAAAAAATAGAGAAAACTTAAATAGATAAAATTAGAAATGAAAAAGGAGACATTACATCTTATAACACAGAAATACAAAGGAAATGATAAAAATTGTAAAACTTTGAGGTAACAGGTAAGTTTCTAGAGCCAGTCAACCAAGATTAACCCAAGAGAAAATAAAATTCTGAACAGACCAATAACCAGTAATGAGATTGAATCAGTAATAATAATTCTTCCAACAAGAAAAGCCCAGGATCAGATGGCTTTACTTCTGAATTCTACAAACTTACAAAGGAAAACTAATACCAACTCATCTCAAACTATTCCAAATAATTGAAGAGAAGAAAATTTTTTTCTAACTAATTCTCCAAGACCGGACAAAAACACAACAATAAAAAAAAAAAAAAAAAAAAAAAAAAAAAAAAAAAACACTGTGGACCTATATCCCTGATGAACAGAGATGCAAAAATTCCCAATCAAATAGTAGCAAACCAAATACAGTATATCAAAATGATAATACACCATGAATAAGTGTGATTTATCCCAAGGATGCAAGAAAGGGTTCAACATATGAAAATTAATAAATATGATACATACCATCTACTGAATGAGGAACAAAAACTAAATGATATCTCACTTACTGCAAAAAAAGCATTTGATACAAAATAACTTTTATTTATTTATTTATTTTTTGAGACAGAGTCTTGCTCTGTCTCCTGGGCCGGAGTGCAGTGGCGCCATCACGGCTCACTGCAACCTCTGCCTCCCAGGTTCAAGCAATTCTTCTTTCAGCTTCCCAAGTAGCTGGGATTATAGGTGCTCACCACAAAGCATGGCTAAGTTTTGTATTTCTTTTCAGTAGAGACCGGGTTTCACCATGTTGGCCAGGCTGGTCTCGAACTCCTGATCTCAAGTGATCCGCACCCCCCCGGCCTCCCAAATGTTGGGATTATAGGAGTGAGCCACCGCACCCAGTCAAAATCACATTTTTTCATTATAGAAACTCTCAACAAATTAGGCACAGAAGGAACATACTTCAACATGATAAAGGCTATACATGACAAACCTACAGCTAATAGGATACTGAATAGGGAAATGCTCAAAGCCTTTCTTCTAAAACTGGAACATGACAATATTGCCCACTTTCATCACTCTTATTTAACATAGTAATGGCAGTCCTAGCCAGAGCAATCAGGCAGGAGAAAGAAAGAAAGTATAGCTAAATTTGAAATGTGGAAGTCAAATTGTTTCTCTTTGTAGATGGCATGATCTTATATATAGGAAAACCTAAAGGCTCTACTGAAAAACTCTTAGATCTGATGAAAAATTCAGTAACGTAGTAGGATACAAAATTAACATACAAAAATCAGCAGCACTTCTATACAGCAATTAAGAACTAGCTGAAAGAGAAATTAGGAAAGCAATCCTAGCCTGGGCTACATAGTGAGACCCTATTTCTTCAAAAAATTTTAAAAAATGGTGAGGTGTAGTGATGCATGCCTGTGGACCCAGCTACTTGAGAGACTGAAGTGGTAGGATTGCTTGAGCCCAGGAGGTTGAGGCTACAGTGAGTTGTAATTGCACCACTGAACTCTAGCCTGAGTGATAGAGCAAGATCCTGTCTCAAAAGCAAAAACAAAAACAAAAAACAAAGAAAAAAATACAATCCTAACTGCAAAGATGCAAATGAAATAAAATATCTAGAAATGAACTTAACCAAGAATGTGAAAGTTCTCTACAGGAAAAGCTGCAAAACACGGATAAAAGAAACTGAAGAGAACAAAAACAAATGGAAAGATATTCCATGTTCATGGATTGGAAGAATTAATATTGTTATAATAATCATAGAGCCCCAAATAATCTACGGAATCAATGCAACCCCTATCAAAACACCAATCCTATTCTTCAAAGGTATAATTTTTGAATCCTGAAATTTATATGAAACCACAGAAGTCCTCAAATAGCCAAATAAATAATTAAAAAAGAACAAATCTGGAGGCATCATATTACCTGACTTTAAATTATACTATAAAGCTATAATAGCTAAAATATCATGATATTGGCATATAAACAGACGTATACACTAATTGAACAGAAGAGAAAATCCAGAAATAAATCCACATGTTTACAGCCAAATGATTTTTGACAAAGATGCCAAGAACATACACTGGGGCAAAGTCCCCCTCTTCACTAAATTGTTTCAGTGAAACTGAATATTCATATGCAGAATAATAAAACTAGACATCTCTCTCTCAATATATACAAACATAAACTCAAAATGAATTAAATATTTAATCAAAAGACCAGAGACTATACACCTACTGAAAGAAAACAGAGAGAGAATACTTTAGGACATTAGTTTAGGCAATTTTATGACTGTGACTTCAAAAGAACAAGCAACAAAAACAAAAATAGATAAATGGAACAACATTAGACTAAAAACATCTTCACAGCAAAGGAAACAGACAGAATGAAGATACAAGCTGTAGGACTGGAGAACATATTTGCAAACTATCTGTCAAAGTACTAAAATCCAGAACATATAAGGAACTCAAACTACTCAATTGCAAAAAATCAAATGTTTCTGCTAAAAAAGTGGGCAAGAAATCTGAATAAACATTTCTCAAAAGAAAAAATACAAATGTCTAAAAGGTATATAAAAATACTCAACATAACCAATCATCATGGAAATGACTGTCAAACCACAATGAGATGTCATCTTACCACAGTTAGAATGGCTATCAAAAAGACAGAAAATAATGAATGCTGGTGGAGATGAGGACAGAAAGAAACTTCGTGCATTGTCAGCGAGAGTGTAAATTAGTACAGCCATGATAGAAAACGCCATGAAAGGTTCTCAAAAACTGAAAGCAGAACCATCATTCAATCCATCAATTTTGCTTCTGGATATTTATCCAAAGGAATGAAAATCAATATATCAGAGGTATACTTGTACCTCCATGTTTATTGCAGCACTTCTCACAATATCCAAGCTATAGAATAAACCTAAATGTCCACCAGTGAATAAATAAAGAAAATGTGGTGTATATACACAATGAAATACTACTCAGTTGTAAAGAAAGAAAAAAAAAAATCCTGTCACTTGTAGCAAGTGGATATATCTGTAGCTCATTATATTAAGCGAAATAAGACAGTTACAGAAAGACCCATATTGCATGTTCTTACTTATATGAAGGAGTTAACAAAGTTGATCCTTATAAAGGAGGAGATAGAATGATAGTTACCAGAGACTGGGAAGTAGAAAGAGGAAGAGAGATTGAATAATGGGTACAAAAATACAGTTAAATAGAAGAAATAAGTTATAGTGTTTGATAGCACAAAAGAGTGACTATAGCTAATCATAATTTACTATATTTCATAGGAGAAGATTTGAAATGTTCCTAAGCAAAAGATATAATAAACTCTTCAGGTGATGGATATCCCAAACACCATGATTTTATCATTATATATTATGGACATGTATCAAATATCACATGTACCTCATAAATATGAATAGCTATATGTATCAATTTCAAATGTTAAAAAATTATAAGTACTGTTTATTTTTGGTGCTATTATAAACGGGAATGTTTTCTTGAGTTCTCTTTTAGAGAAATCGTATTGATTTAAAGAAATGCAACTGATTTTTGTATGTTGACTTTGAATTATGCTACTCCGCTGAGGTCATTTATTAGCTTTTTTTTTTTTTTTTTTTTTTT
>NW_016807895.1:84503-96251 GCF_001698545.2 Rhinopithecus bieti
TTTTTTTTTTTTTTTTTTTTTTTTTTTTTTTTTTTTTTTGAGACGGAGTATTACTCTTGTTACCTAAGCTGGAGTACAGTGGCTTGATCTCTGCTCACTGCAATCTCTGCCTCATGGGTTCAAGCGATTCTCCTGTTTCAGCCTCCTGAGTAGACAGGATCACAGATGCCTGCCACCACACTCAGCTAATTTTTGTATTTTTAGTAGAGACGGGGTTTCACCATGTTGGCCAGACTGGTCTTGAACTCTTGACCTCAGGTGATCTGCCCAATAGCTCTATTTTTTTTACGGGGACTTAGTAGTTTCTACATATAAGTTCACGTTATCTGCAACAAGGATAATTTTGCTTCTTTTCTGATTTGGATGGCATTGATTTTTTTAAATTGTTTGATTGATTTTGCTAGTACTTCCAGTACTATGTTAGGTAGAAGTGATGAAGAGTAGGCATTTTTGCTTTTTACTGGATCTAAGAGGAAAAGCTGTAGCTTTTCCCCGTTTATTAAGATGTTATCTGTGAGCTTTCCATAATCGTCCTTTATTTTTTTAGGAAATGTCCTTGTATGCCCATTTTGTTGAGAATTTTTAATCAGAAAATGTTTCTGAAATTTGTCGATGTTTCTCTGAATCTGAGAACAAAATGTATTTTTCTCTTTCAGCTAATGTCATATATCTCATTTATTTATTTGCATATTTTAAAACCAACCCTGCATTCCAGTAATAAATCCCACTTGACTAGGTTACATAATTCTTTTAAATGTTATTGAATTTGGTTTGCTTGTATTTTGTTAATAACAATAGTAATTGCCAGGCTAGGTGGCTCATACCTGTAATCCCAGCACTTTGGGAGGCCAAGGCACCCAGATCACGAGGTCAGAAGTTCAAGACCAGCCTGACCAAAATAGTGAAACACATAATTGGCCTTTACTGTGTTTAGGAAACTTCCTTCTATGCTCATTTTGTTGAGAAATTTTAATCAGACAATGTTGTTGAAATTTGTCATAGTTTTTTGAATCTGAGATCATAATGTATTTTTCTCTTTCTGTTATTGTCTTGTATTTCATTTATTTATTTCCATATTTTAAACCAACCCTCTATTCCAGAAATAAATCCCACTGGATTAGGTTGTATAATTCTTTTAAATGTTGTTGAATTTGATTTGTTCATATTTTATTAACAATAATAGCAATTGCCAGGCGCAGAGGCTCATGCCTGTCATCCCAGCACTTTGGGAGGTCGAGGTAGGCGGATCACAAGGTCAGGAGTTTGAAACCAGCCTGAACAACACAGTGAAACCCTGGCTCTACTAAAAATACAAAAGTTAGCAGGGCATGGTGGCCTGCACCTTATTCCCAGCTACTTGGGAGGCTGAGGCAGGCGAATTGCTTGAACCCAGTAGGCGGAGGTTGTGGTGAGCCAAGATCATACCACTTCACTCTAGCCTGGGCAAGAGAGAGAGACTCCATCCAAAAAATAAATAAATAAATAAATAGCAATTTATTTAATAATAGCAATAATGATTTAGTAGCTGCTAGAATTTTTGCATCAAATTTAATCAGAGTTATTAGCTTACAGTTTTACTTTAATATAAATTTAATAACCTGGCTCCTCAATTTCTTGCCTGGGGTGATAAACTATTCCATTTTAGAGATAACTTGTCTGGGTAATATGTAGTATTTGTCTGAGAAGCAAAAATATATAAAAATAGTTAGCCTTGTTTCTGTTTATTCATGCAGTTTCTGACGTAAGTGACCGAAGCCCAAGTCGATGCTAATGTAGAGAGTCAGTGTGATGTAGGATACCTACTGTGTTCGAGGTGTTCTGTTTTGGAAGAATCATAAGCTAGGAGAAATTTTGACATACTTAGTAACTATGTTACACTATACTTTGAGGTGAAGGTGGGAAGAATAAGTCATGCTTTGTTTGAGCAATTAATGCAAAATAAATAGACATGTGTTTTAACAGTTTGGAGGTCAAAACTATTTAGTTATAACAGGCTACACGGCTGGATCAAATGTTCCTCCACAATTTAAGGGCTAGGCCCTGTTTTTGAATTCTGATCAGAGCCCGACTGAATCCCTCTGTGGTCCTTTGAAGGAACTAGTCCATGGTAACACGAACGTGAAATTGAACATCAGTGAGGGAGACATTTCCATCCTGACTCCAATATTAGTTCCTGAATAATCTTAGACAAGAAAGAAAAAACAACTTTCTGTATTTTTACCATAGATTTACTTCGGGATTCAGGAAAATACACTTCCCTTATGCTTTACCAATTTCATGAAAGCAGTGTAGCAAATTACAACAGAATATCGGTTATGTAGTCACATGGTCTGAGAAGCAAACAAGAATAACACTTATGTTCTGTGTAAACTGAAATGTCAATTTTTGCTTAATGGAAGGATCAGAGTTGATTAATGGAGTTAATTTATCCAAAATGTTGAACAATTTCTTTTACACTAAGAGATGCTGAAATATTAGCTTTGAAAATGGCATCAAGATGAGAAAAAATCTCCAAGTGAGTTTTCAGAAAAAAATTCTCCAAGTGAATTATCAGAAATTTCAAAGTAGACATTAGCAGCTTCAAATTAAAAATATATGTATGTATTTGACCATCCCTAATAAGATACCACCAGCCAGGTGTGGTGGCTCCTGCCTGTGATCACAGCACTTTGGGAGGCCGAGATGGGTGGATCACTTGAGGTCAGGAGTTTAAGACCAGCGTGACCAACATGGTAAAACACCGTCTCTACTAAAAATACAAAAATTAACTGGATGTGGTAGCATGCACCTGTAATCCCAGCTACTCAGGAGGCTGAAGCAGGAGAATTGCTTCAACCTGGGAAGCAGAGGTTACAGTGAACGGAGATCGCGCCACTGCACTCCAGCCTGGGCAACAGAGCAAGACTCAATCTCAAAAATAAAGAAAAAGATACCAACCTTACAGATTTTGTCAATGGGGCTTCAAAGAAAATCACCAGAAAGAATCACTACAGTCCTCCTGAAATTTAGAGCATGCGTGTGTGTGTGTGTGTGTGTGTGTGTATTTCCTGAAACATAGAAAGATGCACTTTGCAGTAGTGTTTTGAGACATAGCTGACATCTAATAAAGAGACAGTCTAAAGTCATCTGTGATTGTAGAGTACATAAATGGTTTATAACAGGCGATAGGCCACACGTTTTCGAGAAGTAGTTCAGCAGTTTATGTAAACTGTTATATTTTAATCTTATGTTACGTCTGGAAAAGAGAGGTATAAAAACAAACTGCAACCAGTGAGGACAAATTTAACCTTCATTTGTCTCCTGACTTCTAATTTCTTTGGTATAGGTGACCTACAGGATCCCTTCACTACAGAGCTGAACATCTTGCTGAAGGTTTGAAGTTGTTAAAGAAGGAGATGCCACGGACTATAAAGGAACTTCAATCCCAGCTGCTGGCCCATCAGCAAAGTAAGCTGGTAGATCAGGGAAAATATGTGCAAGCTACAACAATGTCTGACTTACTATAACATTCAGAGCATAATCATGGATGCTATTTCTACTTTGTTTCCAAATTTCAAGAAAAATTCTCCTGTGACCATCTCTAACCCAAAACCACATGGAATAGGATATTCTTGGAAATTTAATTTGAGATTAAACTAAATTGATGCAGTACGGTACAAAGCCACCATGGGGCTGCTCTAGGGAGTAGTTCAACTCTCTTTTGATGGTTGGTCAAAGTGCTCACATCTTGGAATAGTATCTCTCTTCTCAGTTGCTTTGTTTCTTAGTAAAAAATTTCTACTACGAGGAGGACTTACAGAGCTAGAAGGAAACCTACCACACTCCATTCCCTAAAAGCAGATACATCTCTTTGAACAATGTCCTATTTGGGAAACAAGGGGAGTCATTTTTAAAATGCAAATTGATGTTTTATTTATGAGATTGGACACATCAAATTACAAAATTGATGCTGTGTGGTTGTGCTTTAATGCCACCACAAGACTTTATGATTACCTGAGAGTAATAAGAAAATTCATGATAATGTATACATTTTTCATTAGGAAGCAGGGAAGTAATATTTCCTCTTGAAAAAATTTTGAAGAGTCAGTATAAAGATAAAAATGAAGATTCGTCTTTATTACATTTCAGTAAACTTGCACACTTAATGAAAAAAATTATATTAAAATGTGTTAATATTAATATATTGTCTAACCTAACAATTTGCTTCTTACTTTTTTTTTTTTTTTAATAAATAACCATTCAGGGCTTCCGACCCACTTTAGAATGATAATTCTAAATTCAGAATAAAGACCAATTGTTTCCTTTGTTTTGACTGTGGATGTTGAGTCTGTCTTTACTTACAAGTGCACCAAACAGGTATAATCTAATAAGCGGTTTTTAAAATCTGCATATTAGATTATAAGAAGAAGGGTTTTTAAAATCTGCATATTAGATTATCTGTAGTTGGCACAGGACTATTTAAAATCCCACCTTCCATTTTGAGCCTTTTTTGCTGAGGTTATTTCTGTATTTTCAAGCAGATAGTTGTAGAGAACAACAACAGCAATACTTGCATAAAAATTACAACAAATCTTACATAAATAATTATAGAGCCTACTTTTGTAGTATCAGGCTTATCAAAAATGTAGTAAAACATCTAATTTGATCTAAAGCCTCATGACATTTCAAACACATAATTTTTTAGCATACATTGAAAAACATATCTCCTATAAAGTCCTGAGGTTAGAACAGTTATTTTGGAAATGATCGCTGATCCTATGATAAAATTACTTGATAATTGAACCTGGAGAATTACATTGTAGAGGTTCAGTTAATTACTCGGAGATTTATATTTCCCAAATCCAGGTAGCAAGTTCAACTGCCCTGATTTTTGTAATCCTCTGGCCCCCTTTTCACTGGGACCTAACATAGTCTCTCCTCACAGCAAATAATGAAATCTACATTGAATAAATGTCCATAGGTATTAAAAGAAAACAATGAATGTGCAATCTGATTCTCAACATGATCTTCTTTATAAAGTGTTTAGAAATAGTAATTTATCCTATGCTTTAACAAGGTTTTCATTATTCCACTACATTTTGTAACCATTTCTTTATTGAGTAATATATCCAGTTTGTGGGGAAAACAATAAAACCCAAAGAGCATATAGGTTTCCATTAATAGTAATATATTAATGTTGATTTCTTTGCTGTGTACCATGATCATGTAAGGCACTAACAACAGGAGAGAGGCTGGGTGAAAGGTATATGAGACATTTCTGTACTATCTTCCCGACTTTTCTCTATATCTAAAATTAAATGGTTTACTGAAAATTAACATCATGTATAATCACAACAAAAAGAATCACACTTTTAGTATTTTTTATTTTGTGGGAGTTTCCTCACCTTTGTCTGCTTAAAATGAGCAGCTCATATAACTTATATCAATGTATTTGCTTACTCTAGAGTTCATTAATGATGTATGTTGAAGAATATGTAAGTGCATTATTTAGACAATCTGTAATATTGAAAGTTTATGTTGAATACAGAGCATGTACATGGAAAATTAGCTTAACCTTTTTCTTTCTTTTACTAAGTATAAAATTACCAAGACTCTGAAATATGGAGTGAAATCTTTGTGATGTTTATGGCTGAATGCTTGCTTGCTCAAGCAGATTAAAGTCAATATTCTGAGAGCTCTTTTGAGCAGAGGAAGGATTAACTCACTTACAGGCACATGCATCTGTTAAACAACTCAGCTTTCACAGAACTATACCAATCTTACCCTCACCAACTTCAATTCTATAATTTTCTCAAGGAAATCTAAGTGTCTTCATGTTAGAAGACAGTATATGTGCAACCAGCGCAAAAGATATCTGAGGATCAGTTTTTAAAGTAAATGCTGATTAATCAAATTCTAATAATTAAAAAGTAAACCCAGGACATATTTCATATATATAATATATATATGAAATGAATATATATATGAAATGAATATATATTATATATATGAAATGAATATATATATGAAATGAATATATATTATATATATGAAATGAATATATATTTGAAACATATTTTGGAGGTTATATAATAAACAGCGGAATAAGATTATGTTGAACTACATTGAAAAATAAATAGCTGTGGCTGTTACTGCATGTTCAGTGGTGGAGGAAAAATCCTTTCAGTAAGGAATGACTAAGTGACATAAAATTATTCCCCAATTGCAGATACACTAAGTGTGCTGCTGATCAATGTCAGATCAGCAGAGAAACACTTATGTAGGCTGAATGAACTGTACACCAGCTGTTGTACAGAAACATTGCATGCCTCCAAGACATGCTTTTCCTCTGAAAGGTATTTGGTGTGATGCTATTAGCAATGAAAGTAACTACTGCATATTTCAGAAGATTGTTGTCAATGATACTTTAAATGTTATCACTCAATGTATTGTTTATGAGTATTTTATTTTTGTAATGTTTTTGTATTTGTCCACTTCTTATTATAATTGTCTAGCTAAGAAAGTTTGCTTTTTTTCCACACAAGCAGCACAGCATAAAGCTAAAATTCAGCCCATCCAATAAAATTACAGATTTCAATATCCTTCCAATGTCTAGTTTATATCTCAACTTCGCCTTTTCAACTCATTTCTTCTCAGTTTTAAGTTTTGTTTTCTTGTTTTATATATATTTGCCTGCTTAGGAATAACCTTAGGCTCTGTCTGAATCTTTTTTTAAGAGAATTGCTGGTTTTTAATTAAGCTTTAATAATGTTAACTCAAGAGAGTCACTATTTCCCCTGCTTGTGAAAGAATGTTTTTCTACATAGTTGTTACATGGCATCTGTTATCTAAATAAACTGAGAATCAATAATAGCGAATGAAATGTTAAATATGGATATAGAGTTAAAAGTACAGAAGTATACAAAAATCACAAAAGTTGTCAATAACTTTTCCATGTAATAATATGCTTTACTTCTTGAGAAATTATAGTATTAAGGCTTTCTAAACAGATAGAGTTCATTAAATTTAAATATTGTCTCTTAAAGCAATGATGGATTTTTAGAGTGGAGAAATAAAAACAGAAATATCTCCTGTTTGATAATCATTTGTTCTGGTGAAACCGTGGGGTTAATAAAGTCAGGTCTACATGCCCTGCTTACTTTCTGTCACCTGCTTTTGTTGTTGTTGTTTTTCTCTGTAGCTGAGGGTTGTGGTAACTGAAGGCCTTACCACTAAATACTAAAACTTAACCTTTACTGGTGACTTTATGAGTACCATTCATAGGTGACCATGGTGATGGCTGCTTCCATTGTTTTTCAGAAACTTGGCCAGCTCTTGTCTAGTTCAAACTAGTTGAGATCACTGACCCTTCAACTGGGTCTGCATGAATGCCTGAGAGGTGGCCTTTTGATATCAAAGGGTCAAAAACTCCACCTTCATGATCATGCTAATGTTGCCACTTTCTGTACATATGTCCTATGAACATAGGTGGTGTGTTCTTCCACCTCCTCTCTTGGTGACTTACTGCATAAGTCTTTTCTCTTTTGCAGAATCCATGTCACAGTGATTGATTTACTGCATATGAGCAGAATGAACCTGGACCTGGCCAGTATCGCTAAGGTCAGCATAACCTAGTCAGCTAGCACTAGAGTTAGGAGTCCTCTTAAAGAGAGAGCTCATGGCTCTGATAGAATTAACCTTCTAATGAACTAATAATAAATGGTTGGCTTTAGAGCCCAATTATTTTGTTGTGAATTGTTTACTTGCTTTGCTGTTTTTGTGTTTGTTATATTGTGTTTCTGGAGTTGGTATTGAGAAACATGGCTAGATATTTTCAAAAAATCCCTGTAATGATCTAAAACTCCTATTGTAAGAGCAAATAAGACATTTTACCAAAGAGCTTTATGGTCAAACATACTACTTTTTGATGTCAGAAATGATAATTATTTTCACACTGGTCACAGCTGATGTTGTGTCTTGAGCAGAGATGGGGGAGATTTTCAGATATTAATTTTGTTAATTCTCTGATGTTTCATCCCTGGGAGGTTTTGGTTATTTAAATTGGTCACATAAATCTTTTTATTACATATTCACTTTTAAGAAACACGCAAATTGAACTTATTGCCTTAACCTAGCACATTCCAAGATGTTAAAATAAGTAATTAACACTTAAAACTGCTTAGTACGTATTTACATCTTTAATATTATTATAACTGACAATAATAAAACAATATCAGTATTAGACATAAACACTACAAATTCTAAGGTACATCTGGAAAGGTGATATTTTTCTAGATTATTTTATTCATGACTTGATAATCCACTTAAAATTCATTCTATGTAAAAGAGAGGATGCTGAAGAAAACACATTTCACTAGAATTTAGAAATTATAACTAATATGGATTGGATTGGTTAGAAAAGTAAACAGGGATGGAGATTTCTTGTATGGTTTTAGTAAGATATCTGATATTTGGAAAAAGGGAAAAAGAAGCCTCATTTTCATCACAAGAAAAAGGCTTAGAAAAAAATATGCGCACTATAGGAGGTATTGAGTAAAATGCTTGATTAGGATAGAAGTTTCCAGTTAGGCCAGCTGATGAACCATAAAACTATACAAAGAGATGTGGCACAGAAAGTTCAAGAAGTTCACTACCTAGATTCTGACCCCAGGCTCCTCTCAGATGTTCAGAATATATATCAACATAGAAGGAGCCTGAATATTAACTTCACAGTGATTCCTTCAGGCCAGTTGACACAGAGCAAGAATAGCATTACGCATTCTCTCCTGAGAAGCAGAGTATTTAACTACTATTCATGCTACAGTCAGTGTTAAATGTCAGGGCTGGAGGGAATACAGATATACAAAAGCTTGGTTGAAGAGAAATTATTTTTGTGTGTAATTTAATTTGCTGTATTTTACGTGTTTATATTTCTTCTTCTGCAGATCACTTTCAGAAATAGGTACTAATGGTTATGAGTGAGTATTTGGAGTGATTGTCAAAATAAAAACTTGGCAGTTATATCTACCAATGTTTTCTAATTTCTTCTTACCAACTACTATTAGCCTAAGTATACACAGTATGGTATTTTGTCTAATAAAAGTTTATTTTTCTATTTTTTCATTCTATATATCTCTTATCAAATCCTGTGAGACATGACTGGCTCCAACAGGTAGTAGTTCTTTAATCCTGCAATATGCAATATTAACCAGCTTCTGTTTTCAAATTTGAAGTCAATAAGTAAAGTTGCAAAACAGGAAATATACCATTCAGTAGTTTTTAATAATAGAAATATACAAGATAAGATGCAGAGATTTAAAACACAATGATTGTGAAATGTATTTTGCTATTTTCGCTGAAATAATGAGTTTTTACAATTCTGGGTTGTGAAGATCCCTGAAATAATATTTTACAACAATGAAGACTATTTTATTGACACATACACACTGTACTTTTCTTTTATAGCCTTAAAATAACAGATACTAGATCAAACTTGTGTGTTCATTTGTCTCAGGATGTATCTCATCTAATAAATTAAGAGAGCAAGTACTAAGTATGGTTCTCGCGTTGTTCTATCTTGAAAACAAATACAAAACTCACCTTAGGGACATTAAATGCCTGCTGAATGCAAGAATGAATGAGTAAATGAATGATCTGCTGTCACATAGCTAAAAGTCTGGTGTAGAAAGCAGACAAATGACAAGGTAGGCACACATGTGATGTTATACACACATACCTTAGATAGTAGAGACTTCTGTAGGAGTGTAAGGAGGAACCATTAAGGCAAGCTACCAAATTAAAGGAGACTATTATGAGTAATAGAGCTGCCAGAGGAGTGTGTTTGTGATGACAGATGCTTTCCTGGTTAAGGAGTGTCTTCATAAAAGCCCTCGAATGAGAGCATAAAAAGCATTTTCTAACACCTGAGTATTGACAGAGAGTCAGAAAATTTAACAGTATTTAGGTTATCAAGGGACAATTTTATACAGTCTTCCCTTAACCAGGTGGTTGAACTTATGTTGATGTTGC
The DNA here is from genome assembly GCF_001698545.2 of Rhinopithecus bieti. Taxonomy (NCBI): domain Eukaryota; kingdom Metazoa; phylum Chordata; class Mammalia; order Primates; family Cercopithecidae; genus Rhinopithecus; species Rhinopithecus bieti. The sequence goes on from NW_016807895.1 coordinate 94,512, forward strand.
TTGGGAGTAATTAGGAGGTTATAGGAGAACCAGGAGAGCATGATGTCCCATTGCAAGATGGGGTGTTACAAATATCAAAAAAAGTATATTAAAATAAGAAGTGCCAACGATCATTCTCTGTGTGTGTGTGTGTGTGTGTGTGTGTGTGTGTGTGTGTGTGTGTATTCACACACTTTTAATGGCTTTTAACGGTAAATACACCCCATTTACATGGCAGCAAGTTGAGAATAAGTAAATGGGAAGTAATAAAGAAAGCAGATATGCAAACATTTTAAAAAATTGGAGTGGGATGAACATGAGAGAATAGGCAGTAGCTGGAGGAAAACATGAGATCAAAGGAGAGCTATTTTGATTTCCATTAATTGGTTTTACAAAAGAGAAGTGAACTGTGCATGTGTAAAACATGATTAGAAAGAGTCCATAGAGATGGCAGAGGCTGAACTTAAAGAGAGAGCAATTGAGGGGAACATTAAAGGAGGAGTTTTTCATACAAGCAAGTAGAAAAAATATCTAATTAATAATTACTTGGATTTGACTGAAGAGCCACCTATTTTATTGTGAAAATAGTACATTTGGAAAGAACATGAACACAGACAGGTATGTTGGTAAGCAGGTAGGTTAGTAGTATCATAATGTGTATGCGTGTGAGTGTTATACTTTTATATGATTTCTATTTTTGTTTAAAGGTAGAATGGAGAGTTGACTGTTGAAAGCAGAATATTAGGCAGAAGAGGTTTACAGTAAAAGGAGATGTCTAATAACCTGTGTGGAGGATGTGACACTTAAATTAACAAAGACGAGTAAAGATGTGCTAGTTAGCTTTCAGAGTTTTACTGGTGCTAGATATCATGAGTTTATAACAGAATCAATCAGAGTAACTGAGTGATTTGTTTTAACAATTTTTTGCCTCTTAGATATAGATAAAGAAAAAGAGGTAGCTATATAACTGGAATTGCACCAAAAAAGTGGAAAAGTAGGTGGGGTAAGTTCGTTGCAATAAAGAGACTGGCTGGAATGCCACTGGGAAAAAATTGAATAGATGGAAACATAATTACTGGAAGTGAGACTTGTAAAGGGACTGATCATTTCCCAGAAATAGAAATTGGATGTGATAGATGAAATGGGCCAAAATGAGAGAAGGCACAAAGGTTTGAGGTTTCTGTGACATATTTATATTCATATGTATCCAATTACATCCATATTTATATCTATTGAATTCAGTGGTTATCGGAATAAATGTTTTGAGCCATCATAAAATTGTCAAATGGAAATGCGTGAATTTCATTAAAACGACATGGAGTACGGCATTAGATGGATTGCCCACGTGGTGGCTGAAGTGACCCAGAATTTGAGAACTGGACCAAGAAAGTGCACTGTGAGCTTTCTCTTACATAACCTTGGGGACGGATATTAACGAAGAGGATGCTGAATAGCTTGGATGAGCCAGGCTTTCATATGCTATTGTTGTTGACTACACATAACAATATTATGCGATTATTATTATTGTCTGCATTTTATAGATAAGGAAACAGATGATTAGTCAAGTTTCCGCCATTAACTGAGGAGATAGAACTTGAACCATGACGATTTGACCCTTAAATGAATACCCTTTTTTATTGTTTTCACGTTACCTTTCAAAAAAATTAGAGGAGATAAAAGGTAAAATGGACACTATCCTTGCTTTCATGGAGTTCACAATTCAGTTTGGGCAGACTGAATATATATATATATATATATATA
>NW_016807895.1:96607-122071 GCF_001698545.2 Rhinopithecus bieti
TTTTTTTTTTTTTTTTTTTTTGAGACAGAGTCTCGCTCTGTCACCCAGCAGGCTGGAGTGCAGTGGCGCGATCTCAGCTAACTGCAAGCTCCGCCTCCCGGGTTTATGCCATTCTCCTGCCTCAGCCTCCCAAGTAGCTGGGAGTGCAGGCGCCCGCCACCATGCCTGGCTAATTTTTTGTTTGTTTGTATGTTTGTATTTTTAGTAGAGACGGGGTTTCATCGTGTTAGCCAGGATTGTCTGGCTCTCCCGACCTGGTAATCCGCCGGTCTCGGCCTCCCAAAGTGCTGGGATTACAGGCTTGAGCCACTGCGCCCGGCCTGAATTACATTCTTAGAAGAAATAGATTTATTTTTGTATCAGCACATGTACTAATTGACAATAGTGGGAACATAATATAAAATATACAATTTTGAAATGTTCTATTATTTCAGATTTTTTTTTTAACTTTTAAATTCAGGAGTACATGTGCAGATTTGTTACACAGGTAGACGTGTGTCATGGGCTTTGCTGAACAGATTATTTTATCACCCAGGTATTAAGCCTAGTACTCATTTGTTGTTTCTTCCTGGTACTTTCCCTCTTGCCACTCTCTACCCTCCAATAGGCCCAGTTCCCTCTATGTGTCCTTGTGTTCTCATTATTTAGCTCTCACTTATAAGTGAGAACATGTGGTATTTGGTTTTCTGTTCTTGCATTAGTTTGTGAAGAATAATGGCCTCCAACTCCATGCATGTCCCTGCAAAGGACATGATCTTGTTCTCTTTATGACTGCATAGTATTCCATGCACATTTTCTTTATGCAGCCTATTATTGTTGATAGGCATTTAGGTTGACTCCATGTCTTGACTAGTGTGAATAGTGCTGCAATAAACATACCTATGCATGTGTCTTTATAGTAGAATGATTCTGTTCCTTTGGGTGTATACTTAGTAATGGAACTTCTCTGTCGAATAGTATTTCTGTCTTTGGGTCTTTGAGGAATTGCCATACTTTATTCCACAATGTTTGAACTAATTTACACTCCTGCCAACAGTATATAAGTGTTTCTTTTTCTGTGCAACCTCGCCAGAATTTGTTAAAATATTTTTTGACTCTTCAGCGATGCCCATTCAGAATGTGTTTAATTGCCACATTCCTCCTTTTACTAGACCAATCTTATGTAAAATTATTATCATTTATTTTAATGTCTTTATTGTTTGCTTATAAGTCTAGTATTATGGCCAGGTGAGGTGGCACACGCCTGTAATCCCAGCACTTTGGGAGGCTGAGACAGGCAGATTGCCTGAGCTCGGGAGTTTGAGACCACCCTGGGCAACATGGTGAAACCTCGTCTCTACTAAAATAGAAAAAAAAATTAGCCGGGTCTGGTGACACGTGCCTATAGTCCCAGCTACTCAGGAGACTGAGGGAGGGGAATTGCTTGAACCCAGAAGGCAGAGGTTGCAGTGAGCCAAGATTGCGCCATTGCACTCTAGCTTGGGAAGCAGAGGGGATTCTGTCTCAAATAAATAAATAAATAAATAAATAAATAAATAAATAAATGAAAGAAAAGTCTAGTATTATGTAAATATCAACTGAATTAGACTGCTTAATCTAAATAAGACTGCTTAAATATAAAAAATCAAATCAATCTTTGAAAAGTCTAAGATAATATTAAAACTTATAACGCCAGGGGTTAATGCTATAAATTGGTTTAAATGACCATTAATTAATATTTGTGCCCGTTCTGTTAGATCCAACTATCAAGGATGTGAATTAATTTCACCCATGTGGAAACATACCTTTACACACGTATAACATTCATCCATATAAATTTGGCAATGTGCATTCAAAACATTTTACGTGAATAGGCTGGTGAGGAAAAGAAAGTAAAGTGGAAAGGATAATTGCCACACTTAATTGGTAAGTTGAGAATAATAACATTAACAGGTGAGTTAAAACTGTTTTGTATTAGTTTCAAACACTTTTTCAATATAATTAAAATAAACTAGATTGTAATACTAATTATGGCTTGGAGGTTTATTTGGTTTTTGTTTTACATCTTGCATAAATGACTTTAAACAGTATGAAATATGCCTGCTAAAAATATTATATTACAATACATATTTAATATGCCATTGCTGAAAAAATTAGAAAGGAAAAAGATGATTTTGTTAACACACCAACACAACCAAGATGAAGTTCTTGAAAAGTAGAATTATGCAGCATATTAGCCTCTATAATTTGATGGATAACTGTCAAAAATACTTTCTTTTGACATTTTTATGCATTAATGATTTTTGCTTAGTTAACACAATTGTATCTCACAGGATAGGAAACAAGCATTTGATGTAAAATAATGGTGGTGTTGTCCATGAGGAGTTAACTACCTTATAAACTAAACTACAAAAGCAGAATTCAGAGCAAAAATAACAACAAGAAATGATTGTTTCATGTGCTCCTTATCTGTGAGGTATAAATTCAATTTAGAATTGTTTCTTAGTTGTTGATGCCTAAAGTAACATGCCCATTAAGAAGCATGCAAATCAATCAAAGTTTCTTCTGCCCTTGGGACGATAATGACCCAAATATGAATATTCAAGAGACACCAGAAGTCATTATAGATGTCCTTAACTTGCTTTTCATTTTTAAATCTGAAGAAAATGTTTCTCATGCTTAAGGAAAAAAATGGAAAATTTGAATGTAATTAATACATAACATTCTCAATTTTGGCATATTTTTACTTTGTAAACTCTTCATCAAACTAACTGCTAGACAGACGAAAACTATACTTGGCAAGAGAAATCATTTTCCACCTAAGAAGATACATGTTGGTATCGCCATTTGATGCAAGATGGGTTTTTATTGTTGGAAGATTCTGAGTCACATTTGTAATGCATCTAATATATCTTTTACACACTTTTTTCATATTAGAGAATGTATTTGGTAGTTTTCTTCAATAACAATATTTTCTTATCTTCAACAACTTAAACTAATGTGAGATAGAGTATTTTCTTATTCATTTTGTGAAAGCGTCCATATATTCCTAATGTATTACTTTACTCACAAGGACACAATGAAAAATTAATATCGAAGTAAAACTTGTCCTTATTATCATTTATTGAATCATAAAACGCTATAAAATTATAATTAAAAACACTATGAACCATCCAGGCTCACATGGTGAAACCCGGTCTCTACTAAAAATACAAAAAATTAGCCGGGCGCGGTGGCGGGCGCCTGTAGTCCCCGCTACTCAGGAGGCTGAGGCAGGAGAACGGCGTGAACCCGGGAGGCGGAGCTTGCAGTGAGCCGAGATAGAGCCACTGCACTCCAGCCTGGGCGACAGAGCGAGACTCCGTCTCAAAACAAACAAGCAAGCAAACAAACAAACAAACAACTATGAAATCAAAAGTTGTATTGATTTAGATAAAAGATCATATTTGAAAATCTCATCTACAAATATTTTAATAATGTGATATTCTCTCCTCTCCTGTGTAGTGTTTGAGTCTCACAAATCACAGTAAATTTTGGTTAAATAGAAAGGATATCACTCTTTTTTAACATTTTTAAATGTAGGGAATCATCTGAAGTAACTTAATTTTCTCTTGTAATAGGAATAAGTCATGATAGCTAAGTCTAAAATGAAAGGAAAAAAATTAGTTTATATTAATAAAAATCCAGTCATGTCTATATTAAATATGATTTTTCTTGATTTTCTACAGCAATGTTTCCTCCTGAAGTTATGTAGAAAGCATTTGTGGATTTAACAGGGTTAAGGTGAGAGGGTAGGAAAATGACAGCTAGAAAAAAGAACACATATCTCATTTTCATGAAGTTAAAATATCAAAATGACTTTTTCACTTTTATTTTATTTCAAATAATATCCTAAATTGTGGAACTGTTGTCAAGGACTTTGAAATACATGCATTGCATGCCACAGACCACGGTGTGTGAAGTCTCCTCGTATCAGACAAGACGAAAGGCCTATGGTTTCTCAGTTCTCCATTATTCCATTGTTAATGGCAACATGGGATTTAAATATGCAGCTTATTTTAAGGATCTTGGATTTGTAAACTATAGTGGCAAGCATAGAGGGTAGCAAAGGGTGGTGCTCAACGGGTAGGCCACAAGTAATTATGAGCTGAGTATTTTGGCAGGTTATTTAACCATCTCATAGTGTACTTCATCTGTAAAATGGATGTCATCTTACTTGAACATTATCAGAAGCGTGATAGGGTGGTGAAATTCTGTACTATATATTATTTAGAGCATTCTCTGACAGATAATGAGCAATCACTGGCAGGCAGTCATTATTTTCTTATTTCACTAACTTGATGTGGAAAGGTAAGTCTCACATGAAATCAGAATTGCATGTAGCTTCAGAACTATCTTTTTTTTTTTTTTTTTTTTTTAAATTTAAATATTTGCTTGCCAATGCTTGGGGAGTTATTTTAAATTGTTTTGTGTGTGTATTTATTTCAGTAGGTTTTTGGTGTGCAGGTGGTGTTTAGTTACAAAGTCCCCGAAGTTCATTGTATCATTCTTATTCATTTGCCTCCTCATAGCTCAGCTCCAACTTATGAGTGAGAACATACAATGTTTGGTTTTCCATTCCTGAGTTACTTCACTTAGAATAATGGTCTCCAACTCCACCCAGGTTGCTGCAAATGCCATTATTTTGTTCTTTTTTTTGTCTGAGTACAATTTCATGGTGTGTATACATATATACATATATACATATATATGATACATGATATGCATATAGATACATTATATATGTATATAGTTATATTTTACATATATATATGTGTGTGTGTGTATATATATATATGTGACATTTTCTTTATCCACTCATTGATTGATGGGCATTTGGGCTGGTTCCATAGTTTTGCAATTGCGAGTTGTGCTGCTATAAACATGCATGTGCAAGTGTTTTTTCGTATAAAGGTGTCTTTTCCTCTGGGTATCCAGGTAGATAACCAGTAGTGGGATTGCTGGGTAGATCTACTTTTAGTTCTTTAAGGAATTTCCACACTGCTTTCCATAGGGGTATACTAGTCTACATTCCCACCAACAGTGTAAAAGTGTTCCCTTCTTACTATACCAATGTCAACATCTACCAACATCCATTATTTTTTATTTGTTTGTTTTTTCTTTTTGAGACAAAGTCTTGCTCTGTTGACCAGGCTGGAGTGCAGTGGCGCAATGTCGGCACACAACCTCTGTCTCCTGGGTTCAAGCGATTCTCGTGCCTCAGCCTCCCAGTAGCTGAGATTACAGGCATGTGGCACCACGCCTGGCTAATTTTCTTGTGTTTTTAGTAGAGACAGGGTTTCACCATGTTAGACAGGGTTGTCTCGATCTCCTGACCTCGTGATTTGCCCACCTCGACCATCCAAAGTGCTGGGATTACAGGCATGAGCCACTGTGCCCGGCCTATTTTTGATTTTTTGATGATGGTCATTCTTGCAGAAGTAAGGTGTTATCACATTGTGGTTTTAATTTGCATTTCCCTGATAGTTAGTAATATTGAGCATTTTTTCATATGTTTATCTGCCAAATTTTGGGATTGCCAGCCTCCAGGCTATAACCCTTTATAGGAAATAAAGCTCTCTTCTGCAAATGTATGAACCTCGGGATTCTTCATCTAAAGATAGATAGCCTAGGCCACTGATTTATTTTTTTTTTTATTTCAAATAGAAAACAATGCAAATAATTTAGAAGTTAATAGCAAAGATAGAAAAAAAGTTGATTGCAAAATATAGCATTATCAATCATAATACAGGATGATTTTCTAAAAGTTCTAAGACAAAGATAAAACAGGAAATAAGATAAAGGTATAACTTTTTAAATATTCTTGTCTAAAATGTGTGTGTGCCTGTGTGTATAAATGTAACACATTTTACTAACAATTTATATTAAAAACTAGATGTTCAATGAACTCAAAATCATTTCCTTATAATACTAATTCTCTTTTAACAAGAAAATTACAGGAAGCAAATTCCTGTACACTGAAACCAATCTTTTCCTACATGATTTGAAATTTTGTTGCCTATATATCATCTCATTCAATAACATTTTTAAATTTTTTTTGTAAAATGTTGCATTCCACTTATTTTTGAATATGTATAAGTATGCTGTTTAAAAGATGTGTGTGTGTGTGTGTATGTTTGTGTGCTTAAATATATAATCATACAACCACTGACACTTACTCAACAATGTCAGCCCTTATTTACAATTCTACCTATTTAAATCAAATCAAATCCAAATCAAATTCCTGAGAATGTATGATATAGAACTGCTGTCTTCATCTCTTATAGAACCCATCATTTTAATACCAGGAATCTCTAATAACCAATCAGCAACTTTGGCAAATCTAACAATATTTCCTGTCTTTCCCTTCACAACTACTCCATAGCATTTGAATTAGTTATTTAGAGCCAAGTATTTGAGGGCTGACTTTGACACAAAATAGCCTTTAACCTACTTTCTGTGTAACTTTAGAGACATTACACATATTCCTCATGTTAAGAAAAATGATCGGCCGGGCGCAGTGGCTCAAGTCTGTAATCCCAGCACTTTGGGAGGCCGAGACGGGCGGATCACGAGGTCAGGAGATCGAGACCATCCTGGCTAACACGGTGAAACACCGTCTCTACTAAAAAAAATACAAAAAACTAGCCGGGTGAGGTGGCGGGTGCCTGTAGTCTCAGCTACTCGGGAGGCTGAGGCAGGAGAATGGCGTAAACCCGGGAGGCGGAGCTTGCAGTGAGCTGAGATTCGGCCACTGCACTCCAGCCCGGGCGACAGAGCGAGACTCTGTCTCAAAAAAAGAAAAAAAAAAAGAAAAATAATCAATACTACATACAGATGTTTTAAAAAATACTGAGATGTTTCCAGTTTCTGGGTAACATTAAATTTGTAATATTTAATTAAAGTTGTTATATACTGTAGTTAGTGTTAATGTTATTATTGACCAAATCACTCACCTTTGAAATTTTTCCTTTGGCTTCTCTGATGCTATTTTTTCCCTGACTCATCTTTGAATTTATAGTTTTCTTAGAACAACTTTTATGCTTTCACACTATATACATGGTATAGGTTTTGTTATAACCTTTTTAGATTCACTCTTGACTATTCTCAAATCAGTTCTCCTGCCTAGAGCACTGACTTTAATGGGAAACCTCAACAGTCTCCCTGATAACACTGTCTATTAATTGGCTTTAACTAGGTTGGGAAACGGATTCCTCTGACACACTCCCTGTCAGATCACTCCATGTTTTCTGTGTCCCTATACCAAAGATGACAAATTGATGGGCAGCCCTACCCTAAAAGAAGTTCTTTCCTACTCTCTCAAGTCTAGGGTAGAGAAGCTCCTACTATTGTTGTCCCTGAGATACCCTATTACTTGCAGTTTTCATGCTACCTACGCATTTTCAAATGGCTTCTTTTCTAAACAATTCTCAATGACATTTTATTGTGCTATCTGTTTTTCACCAGAACTCTGACCCATAGGATAACTGGTATCAGAGTGGTACAGAATGGGAGGCCCCTGAAAGTTATATTAGAACAATCAACTCACAGTGCTTTTTATGATCTGCTAGTTGCCTAATTCTATGCCTAGATTCACAGTTGCCTGGAGTAAAGGAGGTTGAGTGCTTGAATTACTGCTTTTTAATACAGAAATAAACTAAAAGACTTACATTGAGGAGGCCGGGCGCGGTGGCTCAAGCCTGTAATCCCAGCACTTTGGGAGGCCGAGACGGGCGGATCACGAGGTCAGGAGTTCGAGACTATCCTGGCTAACACAGTGAAACCCTGTCTCTACTAAAAAATACAAAAAAAAAAGTTAGCCGGGCGAGGTGGCTGGCGCCTGTAGTCCCAGCTACTTGGGAGGCTGAGGCAGGAGAATGGCGTAAACCCGGGAGGCGGAGCTTGCAGTGAGCTGAGATCCGGCCACTGCACTCCAGCCCGGGCGACAGAGCGAGACTCCGTCTCAAAAAAAAAAAAAAAAAAGACTTACATTGAGGAAATTTTTGAAACTGATCTATTGTGTTTCTTGCTACATCCCCTGAAGGACCTGGTGGTTACATTTCTTACCCTTTGTCAGGTAACTCATTGGAGAGGTAGTCACCAGCTTTGCTGGAACAGCAAAGTTGTGGTGGAGGTAGATAACGGTAAATGAAGCAATGATAATGTTGAGTTCTTTTTTTTTCTCTTTCTATCTCCTTTTTGTTTTTTTTGACAGGGTCTCCCTTCATCACCCAGGCTGGACTGCAGTAGCACAATTACTACATCTTGACTTACTCTGTTCAAGTGATCTTCCCCCTTCAGCCTCTCAGGTAGCTGGGAAAGTTGAGTTATTAATCTCAATAGAAATATTGAGATTAGAATTGAAGACAGGTTTCTATGCTTAACCAGCAAAGACAGAGAAACTTAACTATCATAGCAAGTAGTAGAACCAAACCAAAGTTATTCTTATAGTTTTTTGATCAGCAGGGATCTGACTGATAGCTGCTTGGTGTTGGGGTCTCTGTGAACCAAATGGATGGACAGCCTAGTAAGATTCTGCTTTATATATGTAATCAGAAAACTTCTAAGCCCGGGGAGGCAAAAATCAAACAAGATATTATGAATTACATGTAACCTCACTTATTCAATCAACTGGACACATAGAGAAGCGTTGCATTGTAAAACAGAGTTGGCAAAAATTTAATCCAGGCTTGAAGACTATTAAACTGCATGAGCAAAGTCTCAGACCAGTGGCATGCTGACAATGTTCAACAAACAGCTTCACAGCTACAGGGAGTAAGAAGCCCTGATTAGGGGCATTTGTGGATTTGCATAATATAATACTGCTAACCTGGTCAATACTTGGAGACAGGCAGAGGTGTACATAATTGGCTGGTGGAAGCCAGTGCAAGCTAGATCCAGCACACAACTGGATCAGACTCATGTGCTACACACTGACACTGGCTTTACTGCCAATTAACAGAAGCCTAGCTAACAGATTAATTAAGAAATGATGATAATCAAGTAGTCAGGGGATGGCAATCTATGCCTGTAAATTAAATCTGCTACCTTGTTCGCATAAATTAAGTTTTATTGAAATGCAGCCACATTGATTCATTTGTGTATTGTCTGTGGCTGCTTTTGTACTTGGAACCACAGAGATGAGCAGTTGTAATAGAAATCACATAGACAGCAAAGTCTTAAACATTTATTTTCTGGCTCTTCACAGGAAAAGATTTGCTAATTCCAAAAATAAGTTAAAAGCAAAACTTAATAACTCGGTAATGAAATAATTAGTACAACAAAGCCCCATCATGGGGTCTACTTACATAACAAATCTGCACATGGATCCCTGAACTTAAAATAAAAGTTAAAAACAACAACAACAACAAAACTGTTTCAAAAACTTATAGATGCAACCCAAACTCTTTACCTTGCCACCATAGTCTTGATCAAAGAGTCTACAGGAAAATTTGTCATAGTGACAGAAATTGAACTTATGCATGGATTGGCCAAGATCCTGCTATTCCCAAATGTCCAATTGCCTCAAAATATTGGCCAACACCTAGCCTCTCACAGGACACCTTTTGTAAAAGGTTCAGATTGCAAATGAACTATCTAGGATCCTTTCCATGATGGAAAGAGTAGCAATTTGCCTACAAAACAAATAAATAAATAAACACAGAGAGAGGTGGAGAAAAATGGCTGAATAAAAGAAAATGTTATTGGAGGTAAAGAGAGAGATAGACTCCAGTAAAATAGTAGCTGGAGACTTCAAACCCACACTTTCAACATTGGATAGATCATCCAGGCTGAAAATCAACAAAGAAACATCAAATTTAATCTGTACTATACACCTAATGGAACTAACAGGTATTTATAGAACATTTAATACATGTTATTTTCCTCAGCACACAGACCATTCTCAAAAATAAACCATATGTTAGGCCACAAAATGTCTTAAAATTCAAAAAATTGAAATTATATCAAGTATCCTTCTAGAATATATTAAAAAAAACTAGAAACCAATAATAAGAGAAATTTTGAAACTATGCAAACATATAGAAATTAAACAATATGCTCCTGAATGACCCATGGGTCAGTGAAAAATCTTTAAAAAATTCTCAAAACAAAGAAAATGGAAACACAACATACAAAAACCTATAAGACACCTCAAAGCAATACTAAGGAAAGTTTATGAGAATAAACACCTATATCAAAAAAGGTAGAAAAACTTCCAATAAATAACCTAATGATGCATTTTAAAGAACTAGAAAAGCAAGAGCAAACAAAACTAAAATTTAGCAGAATAAAAAAAAATAAAGATAAGAGAGAAATAAATTTAATTGAAATAAAAAAATACTGAAGATAAAGAAAAGAAAACTTTTTTTTAAAATAAACATAATTGTCAACCCTCTAGCTAGACTAAGAAAAAAGAGAGAAGACACAAATAAAACCAGAAGTGAAAAATAGGACATTAGAACCAATCCTGCAGAAATTCAAAATATCATAAGAGGCTACTATGAGCAAATATATTACAGTACACTGAAAAACCTAGAAGAAATGGATACGTGTCTAGATACATGAAACCTATCAACATATAACCAAGAAGAAATTCAAAACCTGAACAGACCAATAACAAGTAATGAGATTGAAGCTTTAAGAAAAGTCCCATGGCAAAGAAAAGCCTAGGGCTCAATGGCTTTGCTGTAAATTTTACCAAACATTTAAAGAAGAATGAATACTACCTTATTCAAACTATTCTGAAAATAGAAGATGGGGAATACTTCCAAGCTCATGTTCTAAGGCCAGTGGCAAGCTGAAATCAAAACCAGACAAGGCTACATTAAAAAAAAAAAAAAAAAAAAATCTACAAGCCAATGTCCCTGATGAACATTTATGCATAAGTCGTCAACAAAATGCTAGCAAATCAAATTCAACAATATATTGAAGAAATCATTCATCATGACCAAATGGAATTTATTCCAGGTATGCAAGGATGGTTTGACATATGCAAATCAACCAATGTGATACATCATATCAACAGAATCAAAGACAAAAACCATATGCTCATTTCAATTGACCCTTAAAAGGCATTTGATAAAATTCAACATCCTTTCATAATAAGAACCCTCAAAAAAGTGGGTAATGGAAAGAATACACCTCAACACAATGAAAGGCATATATAGCACACCCACAGCTAGTGGAGTGCCCATACTGAATGGAGAAAAACTGAAAGCCTTTTCTCTATGACCTAGAACAAGATGAGAATGCTGACTTTCACCACTGTTATTCAAAATAGTACTGGACAAGTATTCAATGAGTCCTTGCTAGAGCAATCAGGAGAAATAAATGGCTTCCAAACTGGAAAGGAAGAGGTCAAATCATCCTTGTTTGATGATGATATAGTCCTATATTTGGAAAAAAAAAAATAAAGATTTCACAAAAAAACTACTAGAACTGATTTTAAAATTTGGTAAAATTGCAGGATATAAGAATCAACATACAAAATATTTAACATTTCTATATGGCAACAGTGAAGCATCTGAAGAATAAATCAAGAAAGTAATATCATTTACAATAGCTACAAATAAAATAAAATACCTCAAAATAAACTTAACCAAATAAGTGAAAGATCACTACAAACAAACTATAAAACACTGATGAAGGAAATCTAGGAAAACACAGAAAGATGGAAAGATATTCTATGTTCATATATTGGGAGAGTCACTATTGTTAAAATGTCCATACTACCCAAAGGAATCTACAGATTCAATGCAATCCCTATCAAAATACAAATGATGTTCTTTACAGAAACAGCAAAACTAATCTTAAAATTATTATGAAACCACAAAAGACCCAGAATAGCAAAAGCCATTGTGAGCAAAAAGAACAAAACTGGGTGAATCACATTGCCTGACTTCAAATTATACTACAAAGCTATAGTAATCAAAATAACATGATATTGGCATAAAGACAGGCATGCAGACCAATGGCAAAGAGTAGAAAACACATAAATAAATTCATAAATCTGGTCTCAAACTCCTGGTCTCAAGTGATTCACCAGCCTCAGCTTCACAAAATGTTGGAATTACACGTGTGAGCCACTGTGCCCTGATGCACTTTCATGTTTATTGTAGCACTGTCCACAATAGCCAAGATTTGAAAACAACCTAAGTGTCCATCAACAGATGAATGGATAAAGAAAATGTGGTATGTATACTCAATGGAGCACTATTTAGCCATATAACGAATGAGATCTTGTCAGTTGCAACAACATGGATTCAACCTGAGGACATTATGCTAAGGGAAAGAAGCCAGACACAGAAAAACTTCAAGTGTTCTCACTTATTTGTGGGAGCTAAAAATGAAAACAATTGAACTCATGAAGATAGAGTGTAGAATGATGGTTACCAGAAGCTACGAAGAGTAGCATGGGGTGTGAAGGAGTGGGAGTGGTTGATGGGAATAAAGATATCATCAGAAAGAAGGAATAAGAGCTAGTATTTGATAGCACAGCAAGGTGACTACAGTCAACAATAATTTATTGTGTATCTTAAAATAATTAAAAGAGTATAATTGGATTGTTTGTGACACAAAGAAAGGACAAATGTTTGAAGTAATTGGTACCCCATTATCCTGATGTGATTATCATACATTGTATGCTGGTATCAAAATATCTCATGTACACCATAAATATGTACAATACCATGTACTCACAATTTTTTTTAAAAATAGACACATTAGTTTGGTTGCAGATTTGCCTTATTTGCCTGCAATGTTTCTGCCATCATCATTATTTTTGGAATTGTAGAATACTAACTGACATTCTTCTTTTACAGAGAAAGTAGTGTAACAACTTACTCCAAGACAGGAGTTTAACATTTTTAGTGGTCCAATGCCACAAGGCAGCTGGCTTGATAAAAGGGCAGAATGTCTTGTGGAGGTTTCCATTATAGTCCCAGTTGGGAAGCTTCTACTTGATGCCTTAAATAAAAGCCAATGTATGACCTCACATCCCTAGTCAGAATGCAGAGGTATGAATGATAGGATAAATTTGAGAGTAGTTCTTCTCCTTATGACACCAAATACCCCATTGAATAAGTGTTTGCTCCCTTTTCTCGCAAGTTTTCGTGAAGTAGGTGTGAAGGTCTTAGTTACCAAGGGAGGAATGTTTCTACTAGTACCCATGTATTGCTTTGTTTTTCTGTTAAATTGTAAACGAAGGATATTTACTGGCCTCCAACAACAGACAGAAAGATGGTTAGCACAGCGATAGAGCCTGATTCCCAAGAGAAATTTTATTGTTTTATATAACTGCAGTGAAAAGACCATGTTTGGAATCCAGATTGTTCAGTGAAACGCTCCTTGAGAGTCGCTAGTGTAGATTGGTTAAAGTACAGAAATTCAGTGAACACAGATCACTATGGTCTCAGATTTCATATAAAAGATTGGGTTTTGTCTTCATGTACTCAGTTCTCCTAAGGTGCTGGAAGAATTTAAGACACAGTGGCAATGAAGGAAGTTATTATTATCAACTTAGTGTTCTGATACAGAAACAAAGACTATGGAGAATGTGTTTTATTTTACTTAAATATTTATTTGTTTCCCCAGTAGCTTATTTGAAAGTCACTGATGATGACTAACACTTTAAGATTGAGGAATGAGTATAATGAGTATGACTGAATTAATACTAACACATAACATTATAGTAGTTGATCTGACTCTTCATGCCCTGTGTTGGAAGACAGAATGTGTTTTGCCTGGCACAGTATCAAATTCACCTGTTCTGGAGGGTTTCCTTCTGACTCTTCACAGCCCTACTCCTCTTCTTTATTTCTGTTCTGTTGAGTGTCCAGTGAAGCTAACTTTTCTGGACTTCACCAATGAACTCATTGTCCTCTGGCATCTTGGTGAGTTTATACAATAGAATTATTGGCAGGATAGCAGAAAGAGGGAAGAGAGTATATTTGGCCTATCTACTCCTGCAATCCTCTCCATGCCAGATCACCAAGCCTTGGGAAGCCCGATTTCATGATATCTCCAGATTCTCAACAAATTTTTCTCCTCTCTATATAATTATTAAGAAGACTCTGCTTTTATTATGTGCTCATTCGCTTTAGTTATACAAGATGTTTCAAAGGGCTAGTAAAAGTTAAAAATAAATAAAAGATAATTTAACATAAATTGTTTTACTGTGTAGCTATACAATTTTAGATGCTGTGGAAATCATTAGTAAGGTGTCATTGGCATAATTTTCATAGTTTCTGTCATTATTGATCTAATCAGCTATTGCAAAAGACAGACCTACGAAAATAAAATACTTTAAGTATGACTATGTGAAGGGTTGATTGTTTAGAATAAAAATCAGATCTAGAGACCTTGTTATGAAGTCATCACAATAGTCCCAACAAGAATTGATGTTTAGAAAGACAAACATACTTGATGATTTTGGTATTGTTTTATAATGTCCTAGCAAGTGCAATAAGATAAAAGATGGATAATATTGAAAATGAGATAGCACTATTATTTTCTGGTGATAGACTTGGCGACTTGGTATACTCAGGAGATTCAACCAAGTAAATGTTAAAATTGAATTCAGTAAAGAAGTCAGTTACTATCTGAGTAACTTTCCTTTGTGCTAAAAACAAAGAGGCTTTGCAGTTAGAATATGCTATTCACCACAGCAAACATGAATTTAATACAAAAAAATGGGGCTCTGGACTGCTACAGAGGGCTGGTTTACATTGGAAGGCCTTCCAGAAACAAGATACTGTGGGCTTCCTTAGGAAAAGCAGGAGTGAGGATATTGTGTGTTTTACATACACTGTGAGAATCAACTTGACTAATGAGAAGAAATAATGAGAAGAATAAATGAGAAGAAATACATTTGTATTAGAAGATATTCTAATGCAAATAATAAATTCTTCTCAAATGATTATGTAAATGTAATTATATTTAGTTTAAAATACCTATAAAATCTTTAACTCAGCTCACTCACTTTCTAAATAGTACATGGCCTTTAGAGTTACATGGATTTAGGTTGAAATATCAACTGAGCTATGTACCCTTGGGCATTTGGCTAAATTCTCTGATTCAATTTCCTACATAGTCCAATAATCTCCTTTAGTTAATTAGGGAGTATAAAATGTAAATGAGATAATATAGATGAAATGTCTAGCATAATTTCTGGAATTCAGAAAATGGTTTCTAAATGTTGATTTTGCCTTTTCCTTCATAGGGTCCACGAATGAGAGACCTAACAGTCCACCAAGGCCTGCACTTCTTCTCATGGAGCTGTCTCTATAATGTAGCTGCTCTGCCAGAGACTATCTTCCCAATGCTTCCATGCAGCTGGTTAAGACCATATTACTAATTCTTGCCAAGGGTATATAGATGTATTAGTCTGTTTTCACACTGTTAATAAAGACATACCCAAGGTTGGGTAATTTATAACGGGGAAGAGGTTTAATTGACTCACAGTTCTACATGGCTGGGGAAGCCTAACAATCATGTCACTAGGCAAGGAGGAGAAAAGTCACATTTTACATGGTGGCAGGCAAGAGAGAGCTTGTGCTGAGAAACTCCTCTTTATAAAATCATCAGATCTCATGATACTTACTTGCTATCACAAGAACAGCATGGGAAAGACCAGCCGCTGTGACTCAATTACCTCCCACCAGGTCCTTTCCATGACACGCGGGAATTGTGGGAGCTAAAATTGAAGCTGAGATTTGGGTGGGGACATGGTCAAACCCTATTAATAGATCTAAGTGATATGCCTCTTGAGAACAGGTACACTAAAAATCACTGTTCCAGGATTCAGTTTCAGCTCTGACATGTAAAGTGCTTGGAAAGTATTGCTACTGGTTTTGCAACAAGGGAAGAAATGAACAAACCAAAATAATTCATCTCTTTTCTTGGATATGTTAGAGAATTGAGGTCACAGGACACACTGCAAACACAAAATTTGGAGACACAGATAAATACCAATAATCATAGTCAGAATACACTTACTGGGAGCAGAAGAGGCTGGAACCACAAACTGGTATGAACACTTGAATATCGTAACTTTGATGAACTGCTGGGGGTATAGACTATTGTGATAGTGAGAAACTCTAGGTATCCCCAAATTTCCACGGGTTTATTTCCAGTAACCCCAGAAGACCTTGATAAATCCTTATGACATACTCTATTGTTCTGGCAGGATGAGGGGAAAAATGATGATTTCTAATTTATCCAGAGAATTCCTCAAAACAAAGGCCTAACCAGCAAGGAATGAAACTTTCCCAGAGCTTTATTTGAGATGATGAAAAACAAAATACCTGACTCCACTCTATTGTGACTTAATGTCTCACGTACAATGTGAGGAGGGAGGTTGAAGGTCACAGCACAGATACATAGGACTTCTAAGATACCATACTTGAGACACAAAATTACAGAATGCTTTCTGTTCCCCGCATCATCGATCAACTGGGCATCAGCTGAAAGATGCAAAGGCATAGCCCCCATTTAAGTAGAAGTTCTTAGGGAAGCCCAAAGACAACAGGGTATATCAACTCAAGGGCACTATTGGAATTCAAAGCCTCTGAAAGCTAGCTAGAGCTACAGCGAACATTAAACATTGATTTACTCTTAGCTGGAAAAACATAAAACCTCACATTAAAAGCCTTTACCTAAGTTGTTATTACCAAATATATTATTTTAGGCCTTCGACAAAAATTTACAAGGCATGCTAAAGGACAACAGCAACAACAACAACAAAAAGTCCTAAGAAGCAAAGAAGTTATCAGAACTAGACTCCTATCAACATATTTTTGAAATTATCAGACAAGAAATTTAATAAAACCAAGATCAATACATTAAGAATTTTAGTGAAAAAAGAATACAACATGTAAGAACATGTGGGTAATGTTAGTAGTGTTGAGACAATGAAAAAAAGTACAGACTGAGAAAAAAATTTAAACACATATATAATAAAAGGCTTATATCCAAAACCAAAAACAAATCCTTAAAAGTAAACAACTAAAAAAAATAAAGACATGGTCAAAAGATCTGAACAGTTATAGACCAAAGAAGACATATTAGATGGCAAATAAACCTACAAAAATATAGACATTGTGACATTTTATTGGGAAAATGCAAGTTAAAACAACAATGAAATGCTACTACACACACAACAGAATGGCTAAAATTAAAAAAAAATAAAACTGACATTGACAATTTCAGTTGGGTATGCAAAACATTAACAGTTCTCATTTCTTGTGAGTGAGATTACAACGTAGAAAGACCACTTCAGAAAACAGCTTGGCCGTTTCTTACAAAGTCAATATAGTTTTACCACATGATCCATCAAATATACTCCTTGGTATTTACCCAACTTACTTTAAAACCTATTTCTAAAACTGGCATGTGAATATTGTATAAGCAGTCTATTCATAATTGCCAAAAACTAGAAATGATCAAGATGTTCTTCAATAGATGAAGAGATAAACAATGATTCATCCATACAATAGGATATTTTTTAGTGATAAAATAACTGAACTCCTAAGTCAAAAAAATACACCAATGAATCTTAGAAACAATGAAAAGATTAGTGACAGTCAGGGCTTTGGGGAAAGGAAGAAGAGGAGGAATTGAATATGTAAAGCACAGGGCATTTTTAAAATGGAGAAACTATTCTCGAGGATAATGTAAATACAGACAAATGACACTATATATTTGTCAAAATCTGTAGAATGTTACAGTATATGAAGTGAATCTTAATAACATGAATAACAAAAAAATCATTTAGGAAGAATAGAATACAGATTGTGACAAAATGATGCAACTATATTATGAGTATACAAAACAGCCTCAGTGTATAGAGTGAAGAGGGAACAAGGTGTGGACCTAAGAAAATAATAAATTCTGTGTAACTAACAGCAAAAACACAGACATAAGCACTGTGCTCTAGCTGATAATGATATTTCTCAATAGGGTCCAGTTTAACAGCTCTAGTACTGCAATACATGTGTACTGAAATTGAACAGTTAAATAAATGGAGGACATCCACCTTTCTCATTGATGGAGTCGGGGAGTTTACAGATAAGCGGGAGGAGACCAAAAAGATGAATATGGTGATGGATTAGAATTGGAGAGACCTCCTGTCCTCAAGGAGAGAGAACATACATCAGCTTTTCATCAATGTGAGCTGCACCAAGTTACTTCCTCCCAAAAACCACAAAATAGAAAGGAATGAAAAAAAAGAGCAACTTTGCAGTAAAGAAAACTACAAACACTACCTCAGCCAGGTGATCAGAGTCAATATAAATGGTGGTAAGTAATGATGATAATAGATACTGTTGATATATTGTGATGAAATGGCATTTTACATCTGTGTCCTTCCCCCTGAAGGCTCATAACTTCTGTCTAATAAGAAAAGAATAATAGACATTGCAATGAGGGAATATTCTACAAATTATCTGACCACCAAAATTCATCAAAATCAAGGAAATGCTGAAAAACAGTCACATCTAAGAATAGCCTAAAAACATACCAATTAATGTAATTTGGTACCCTGTGTGGGATCATAGAGGAGAAAAAGAACATTATAGATATGGACTTTAGTTAATAATACTGTATCAATATGGGTGCCATTGATGTAACAAATACACTAATGTAAGGCATTGATAGGGGAAGTTGTGTGCAAGGTATATGAGAATTCTATTACTATCTTCTCAATTTTTCTCCAAATATAAAACTATTCTTAAAATGTATTTTAAACAGAAAAATACTGTACAGAGAGTGTATCTAATCCATGCGCTCAATCCCATCAGCAGAGAGAGAAAGAAAGCAGAGATCTTTGAAGCAGAGAAAGAAAGCAGGAAACAGAGATCTTTGAAGGCTTAAGAAATCATAAGATAAAAAGAATCTTAGCACCAGAGTCACCATACAGGCATCCTACAGATGTGTAATGACATATTGAAATACTATTTGAGTATGAAACAAACATCTATTATGTTAAGTTGTAAAAAATTAGAGATTTATATGTTCCAGCAAGTAGAGTTACCGTAAGAGATACAATCTTTCTGTGATGTTCACTCTCAAATATTTGGTTTTCTAGATGAATGGTTTTAAATTATTACAGACAATAAAAGGTAAGAGATCCAATAACTAGCTAAATGTATGGGTATTTAAAAGATAAAACTATAATTTTGTAATTCCACTGATCTTTCAAAAAGTAAAATTAAGCTGGTTTTAAAAGTTAGGCATTTTGCTAATCTCTGGAGACACAGTGTTGAAAAAACACAGTTATCTTGCCATTAGTGAAGGAAAGTCATCAGGAAGGAGAAGTAAAGATGAATGAGATAATGATGTTTGAGAAGAGAATTGGGCCCTGGGCAAATTCATGTATAAAGTTATTTGTTGGCCGGGCGCGGTGGCTCAAGCTTGTAATCCCAGCACTTTGGGAGGCCGAGACGGACGGATCACAAGGTCAGAAGATCGAGACCATCCTGGCTAACCCGGTGAAACCCCGTCTCTACTAAAAAATACAAAAAAACTAGCTGGGCGAGGTGGCGGGCGCCTGTAGTCCCAGCTACTCGGGAGGCTGAGGCAGGAGAATGGCGGGAACCCGGGAGGGGGAGCTTGCATTGAGCCAAGATCCGGCCACTACACTCCAGCCTGGGCGACAGAGCGAGACTCCGTCTCAAAAAAAAAAAAAAAAAAAAAAAAAAAAAAAAAAAAAAAAAAAAAAAAAAAAAAAAAAAAAAACAAAAAGAAACCAAAAAAGAAAAAAAAAAAAAAAAAAGTTATTTGTTGACACGAAAAAAGTACTACAGAATGGAATCTAACGTTTTACCATGTTATTTCTTCCTCAAATTTCCTGTGTCTATTTCAAAATGTAATAATAATGATAAGGGATAGAGTTTCTAAACAATATCAGAGATGTATAAATATTTTTTCCTTGGGATTTTTAGCACATGCAGAATTCCAAAAGAAAGAGAAATGTCGGCCAGGCGTGGTGGCTCACTCCTGTAATACCAGCACTTTGAGAGGCCTAGGCTTGTGGATCACAAGCTAAGGAGTTCAAGACCAGCCTGGCCAGCATGGTGAAACCCCGTCTCTACTAAAAATACAAAATTTAGCTGGGCGTGGTGGCGGGCGCCTGTAATCCCAGCTACTGAGGAGGCTGAGACAGAGAATTGCTTGAACCCGGGAGACAGAGGTTACAGTGAGCCAAGATCGTGTCACTGCTCTCCAGTTTGGGCAACAGAGAGAGACTCCGTCTAAAAAAACAAACAAACAAAAAAAAAACAAAGAAAAGAAATGTTGATTGGTAGTATATGAATGGAAAAAGAGAAAATAATGATTCATCTTCAAATTATATCATTTGTGGGTCTCTGATGACATAGGCTTTTAATATCTCTATTTCAATAGTGAAATAGTTTAATGCCTAGTATAAAATGTGTTTTAAATCATTTTAAATAGGCATATTTGAGGGGAAAATGAATGGACAATTGGAAATCATTTTTACACAACTCTTTTGTCTACTAATAGGAAAATAGTTTCCTCTAATTAGAGCCATATTTCATCTTGGGTGGACACATAAATTTTACAAACAATTTTATAAACTATCCATAATGTTGAATTACTTGGTAAAGGTTAGTTTTTTGAGGACATTACTTAACATTATACTTAGAAAATCAGATTGTGACCAACAAATAAGTGGAGAATTAAATTATAGCATAAGTTAGTCTGTGAAGAAAATTTGAGATATGATGAGATGGTTGATTAATATTTGGAAAATTAACTTTAATCTATCTGCATGAGCTTTTCTTTTTGACATGGGTCGCTACATGGAAAGTATTATATGTTTATAGAGGCCTTTTTTGGTACATTTTTTACTTAATGTGTTGAGATGTTTTAAAATGAAAATTCTTAAATTAGAGGAAAGTGTTCACACAATTGTTAGAATGAAACATTGAAACGTATTTTAAGTTTCTCGACTTGTTCTAAGAAAGAGAAAATAACTGACTGATTTTTTTTTAATTGCCCTTAGGAGCTGTACCATAGACAATACATCTGAATAAGTTCAGCTAAATTTTTAAGACAAAGAGAATGACCTTACACAATCAAGAAAATGGATAATTTTTAAAAATTTATAAGCTAAAATATGACAGTAATTTTCTCAAGCAGTCAGGCACATTGCCCTTTTATATTACCAAGCCCATTGAATTATGAATGTTGGCTGAATAAAAAGCCTGAGGGTGACAATGGAGCCACGTTTTGTCATTTGCACTCAGAGAATGTCCATTGCTCTAGCTTGATTTCCAAACCTTACCATTATCGCTGGCTGCTCAGGACTCTGGAAAATACATGAAGAATACTTCAGGGATGGGGGAGATGAAATACTAATTGTTATTCATAATAATAAGTCTAAAGCATGCAGACTCTTTGGTCCTTTGAGCTATGCAAGTAAGTCAAACTCAGCAAACTTTCTCAGTCCTAACCTAGCTGAATATATAGAAGCAAAATCAAAATAAAAGTCAGTTTTCAAGTGCATACATCTCAGCTGCAGGAATTATGAGTGGGAAGAACAGGTGTTCTGAGAGATTCAGTTGCTAAGGAAACCACTTTCATCAGTTCAGAAAGGCTGATAACCTGGACTTTTTCTGCCAAATTACTATCAACAAAGGTTGGGACTGATATAAACATGACTACACAAATGAACATTGGTACATTAGTAATTTAAAAAATAATGGTAAGGTTGCATTAAAAGATGACTGATAAAATAGTTGTATATTAAACAAGAATAGTTGCATAATTGATAAATAATTTGAAACAGATTAATCTGAGTACACAATCCCAAATTCAAGTATAAAATAGAAGTTCATTTTGGATTATCTTAGTGGAAACAGTGTTAATACAATTAATGACATACGTGTTTTAGTAATTACATAATGAAGCTTGAGTTACATTTTAATGTAAAGTTAATTATATAAAAAATAATTATATAGGTAATTTTATAATATTAGACATTTATGCATTAATCAGTTATTTTCTCATGATTATTTCTAAGTTGTGTATAACACAAATGAATACCTATGAATAATGTGATATGACCTGTATTACAAGAGGTAAAATATGGTTAATATTGAATCTGTCTCAGTCAAATATTTTATGCCTATAATTAGTATAAAAAGTACTATAATCGTAATTGTTGAACTGTTGAATTATGTCTTATAAGAAGTATTGTTTTTATGGCACTGAATAACACAAAGTATATATCTGAGGAATTAGAAAAGCAGCAACCAAGCGTGAACCTCTCTACATTCCTAGGTTTGATTAGTGCAAGACTAGAAATACTGTTTCCACTTACATAAGATCTTTTTATATTTCATATTATCAAAATAATTATAATTATAATTCAGAAACTAATCCTTAGTAAAAATTTTAATTTTCACTAACATTGATTTTGTGATTATTTTTAAAATGTTCAAAATTATAAATAGTAGCATTGTGAATTCTAATGTTATCTTTAAAATATCAAAGAACATCAAAATTCAGTATTTGGAATCTANCTACTTATTATACGAGTGGTTTTCAAACTGGAAAAAGTGTTTGCACAAAGACTTTCTAGGATGTGTATAAGCATAGATACTTATAGAAAGGCAACGACTATAGTCAATTACTGCAAATATTCCATATTACGAAAAGAAAACTCTGTCGGAGGTGTCTTTTGACATTGTTTCCTTCCCATCTATCCAAATGAGGTCATTTCTCTGACTCCATTTCATTCCATAGCATTTTCATTTTGTTTAAAAACATCCTTCATTCCTTAAAAAATATTGATGTTTTGTTTCTCAAATTGCTCCAGGTCTGATCATTAGGAAATCATTCAGGTTGGCCCTGGAGTTTTCAATATGCTTTTCCCTTTTCTTCTTCTTCTTTGTAATCATTTCTTACTTTCTGAAACCCCCAAGTGTCTCTGACATCTTCCTGCCTGCCCTAGCCCTAGAATCAACCACATCTACAAAGACCCTGGTTTCTTCATTGGGCAATTGTGTTTAGAAATCAGGGTAAAATATTAACATTAGATGAAGAAAGTTGAGGAATATAAGTAAACTCTGTAATATTTTGCAATTTTTGTAAGCCTAAAATTATTTTAAAACTTTAAAAAGTTTAAAGATATTGATGCTGACTCTAAAGAATAATTATTTAAACTTAGACATCAAGTAACAGCATTACAGCCTGAACTTTGGCATCTATGGGAGTACAAACAGTTGCAGGTAAAGATAATTTGTTTCCTGAAAAAAATGTACTTTTGAATTCGCATTTCCTATTAGAGTATACTTTAGACTTGGAGGAAATTGCTTGTTTATTTAACTATTTGCTCATAGATTATGTATTAATCTATTTCTATAGATTACCTATAGAAAATATAGCTAAAATATGACAGTTTATTAAAAACAGCACATTAACTAGTTTTGTATCTATTAGCAAATTCATTTCAGCATTCCTTTGAAGGGTCATAAAAGTCAACATTATTCTACTTCTCCTCTGGACCAGCTTCATCTTTAGATTAGTTCTCTAATTAAGGAGTCAGATAACTTTCAATATGTGCTCATAGTTTTTTTTTTTATTTTATGTAAGATTCAAAATTTTAACTTATTAAAAATTCTCTATTCATATAATGAATCTTCCATTAATCAAGACATTATAAACCCATGAAAAGATATATATTTTCCTTTGTATACATATTTTGAATAAAGATAAAACAGTCATTAAACACGCAGCATTTCAATCTTCATTAATATACTCTAAATTCTGATATACTCAGACTGGAACAAGGGGAATGCTAAAATTTTAAAATAAATGTACTTGCCTCTTTCACTCCCCAGCCATTGTTCAGTGACGCACTGCACCTAATGGTGAGTTCTCTGAGTCAATTAATAGTAGCATCTGTAAGAAATATTGTAGATATGTGGTTTCATATTATACATACCCAGTGCCTTGTCTGTCTAAACTGGAAGCAGATTGCAAAAGTACAACGGTTGCCATGGATAGATTATTAATAAATTTATTTTAATAAAAAATTTATAAATACTCTTTCCCAAATTTTCTCTCCTGAGAAACGATTAAAACTCTTTCAAGGAAGTATTCTCTTTCAGTGTAATGTCTAATAAACTGAACTTTGCTGCATTAGTTCATTTTGTTTTGTCTTTTCTGGAATTTTGGAGAGTCAATGCATGATGATCTCTGAAGTTCCATTGAAATCTAGTCAATATGTCCACTGCCATCAATTCAAAAGAACTTGTTAAGAAGGGTATAGAGAGTTGTTCTCTCAGATAATGAAAGTGAGATGATGTGAAGTGAAAGTCATATATTGGTTGTAAATTGCGATATGGAATTCCCAAATGCTGAATTCATTTTATCTCTTCGGAAATAAAACCTGTTAAAACTCATTTGATTAAGTGATCATATTTGAAAACACTTATCCTACAAGAAACACTGTCATATTTTTAAAAACATTATCATCTATCTTTCTGTCTACTCCATTCATTGTCTGTGTGTTTACAAGAAAATATTAATATATAGAAAGAAGATCAACTCTTGTATAATCCCAAAGGACTGATGGGTTCAGAAGATTTCTCTGGACCAGTATTCGTTGTACAAACTCTGCCTTGGATCAACTTTTCAAAGTCATACAGATGTTTTAGTTTTATTGTTTATATCCATGAGAACAGTTTTATTTATTTATTTATTTTTTATTTTTTTATTTTTTCTGGCCAGACTTGAAGGATTCATTGGATACTCAATTTGTGATGACTTATCTTTGGCCAGTTTGTGGAGATGCAAGGTTTCCACAAGTACAGTTTTCCTATTTTATATTGCAATTCTCACATACACATCTTTCTAACAGTTCTAACTCTAGTAAATACTATCTGAAACTGCAATGACTATTTGGGAAATTTTTTATTCTTCATTTGAGAGAGGATTTGAAAGAGAAAAGGGAATAAAATCCTTATGGGAAGATAATCTGTCTTCACTTTTAAAGAGACATTATAGTGATTAACATGAACAATGCCCCTTTCTTTCATTTCTGTATTTGGAGTACATTTTTGTACCTTTGTTTTTGTTAATCATACAGCAGATGAAATTTTCAAAAGCATAAACTATTGTTTAAACCAACTATGATTTCTTTTTTTTCTGTGTATGTCAAAATCGGTCTTTCTACAAATAAGTACTCTCCCTTGCCTGCAAAGGAAGGATCATTAGCTTTTCCTAGTGGTAATTTTATGTACGTCTGGAGTCAGTTCCAGATCCCTCTTATTTTCTTTTGCAATTTTCTCTCACTTTGCCTTTCATTAAGAAAATTGGAGATTAACTGTCTATAAAATGATTTTTCTATTATCTTATGCACACTCTAGGAATATATAGTGAAGATAAACATATTTTCTTAAAAAATAAAAGGTCAGTCAT
>NW_016807895.1:124330-133607 GCF_001698545.2 Rhinopithecus bieti
TCAAATGATATATTTAAAAATATAGTAAATTATTCATATTTTAAACAAACTTAATTGAATGTTAACAATTTATCAGTGTCAGTTGGTTTAAAATGAAAATCAGACAGTATTTTCTTGATATTTAATTATTTTTTTTGTTTTACTTGGGCTAGTAAAACATAAGGATAATTTATGAATAATTTATTACAAATTATTACATGGTGGAATTTAAAATTTATATTTATTGCTACAAAATTTTCAAGGTTATTTTGCTCAAAACCAGCAAATCCTTTTAATTACTAAATGTTTTATCAATGCTCCAAGCATTTGGCATACTTCCAAATCATACATACCAAGAATTCCTTATTTAAAGAAATAAGTTACTAATTATTATTTTTACTTATTGCTGTTTACTTTTAAAATTTACTGGTACCTATTTCTTGCCTTTAGCTATAATTTTCATTTCTTATTGTCTCTTCTGACTATTCTCAATTATGTTTATAACAAATTAATTTCCCAAATTCAGAGTAATCAAATATTTATTGACTCTTCATCCCAGCCAAAACAGATTAAACCCACTACAGCTCGTGCCTCTTACTGAATAATTATAACTAAAGTCTCTGAACAAAATTTAAATAGCTCTCTAAGAACCTTGGAAAGTAAGCAGAAGCCAGAAGAGAAGGAAAGAAACTGAAAACTTGAAGTAACTCATCCAAAAGTGAATTTCCTGGTTGTTTCATTAGTTTGCTTTTTGAGATATTGGTTTTGTTTTACTTTCTATTTCTCCAAACATGGACTCTAAGATGAGCTTCTAGCAGAGGTGTGTTGGAAAGCAAAAACTGCAAAAGGGAATTCATTCATTCTGCCAAAAGAATTGGGAAATGAGTCCCTGGAATCTGGACAGTGTAGGAAGAATTCCTTTCTCTTGCTTTTAAATTTAAATCACGTTTGGTTTTCCTGGAAACCAAACCAGTTTATACATAGGTTCCTTCACTTTTGAAAAGAAAGACAGAAGAAATAATTAGATTTGCTCAAAATTTTAATTAACTCAAATCTATTCTGATTCTCTTTCATTTCTCAAACTTAAGAAAATTATCAATATATTTAAATGATTGCAATTATTAGGAACATTGTTATATTGAGGTAAAAGGAACAATACAGAGAGTTCACTTCGATGTCTGCAAAGCTTATTACTACCAGAAAATTGTCTCATTAGCTGAAATCACTAAACCTTATAAAGTTACTGTGTCTGACCTCAGAAGCTCCCAGAGATAATGGCTTTTCCTTTAGTTGTGACTTCATATTCACAGGAGAGTTCCTCTCATTGAGAAATTTTAACCTTAAACCAAATACGTTAGGGGATACTAGGAAAAGTAGTTTCATTCTTTAGATGGAACCGATTATGATTCTATGTTTAAATTATTAAAATTGGAGTAATAAAACACATCAGTACCTCACTAACGAAAGCCTTTTTACCATAGATGATTTCCTGTTACTTGGAATTTAACATGGATGGGCTTCCGCTGATTTCCTTAAAAATAACTGAAGTTAGTTCACTTTTTAGAGTATGATTTTTTTTTCAATGAGGGTGTTTATTACACCCAAAATAAGATATTATGCAACAATATTATAAAACTGAAGGGCTATAAATATGACTAAACAAATAATTCAGATTTCTCAAACAATTTCTCAACTCTTTTGTACTCAACTTCGCTTAAACTACAGTTTTAAAATTTGGGTAATTATATTGTTACTCAACAGTAAACGTTAATTTGAGCATTTTGGAGCAGTCACTGATATATATGTATGCATGTGCACATATGTGTGTGTGTCTATATATGTGTATATGTGTGTGTGTGTGGGTGTGTGTGTGTATATATATATATGGAGAGAGAGAGAGAGAGAGAAATGAAATAATCCAAAATTTAATTCTCAGGTACAAGAATTAACAATCCTCTAGATTTATTTATTTATTTTTAATGGTATATTTACATACATTTAACAATTTTTACACTTAGTAATACAGTTTCACTACCTCTCTGTCAGTACAGGTAGACCTACCAACATTTTTAAAGGTCAAAGATATTTAGTATTTTATTACTAATATGCTCTAATTCAACTAATCCTTCATTGGATAGGTATTGAGTTCATCTATTCTTTTTAAAAATACTGCAAAGTACGTATTAATAAATACACATTCGCATATTTTGTTGACATTTTTTATGGATTATTGATAAATAAAACCTTAGATTTAATGAAGTCTCAATTCAGATGTATGGATTGAGTACATCTGATGTATATGTACATCTAATGTAATATGTAAACATCTTCCTAATAATAATGCAGTTTGCTTTGTTTGTATTTTATAAGAGGATAAAAGGGATGTGGAAAATGTAAGAATTGCCGCCCACCCCCCCACACACAATAATAACAAAATCCAACATTTTCATTGTACTTTCTTGATATTTTCATCTTTACATGTATTAACTCACAATAATTCTGTAAAATAAGCATGCTATCTTTCTCTTCAGTTGTAGGGAACAAAACAGGCAAAGAGAGAAACAGAACCTAGTACTAGTATTGGTGGTATTAATAGTAGTAATTGTAACAGTCATTAACAATCATTGAGTATTTGTTATAGGCATTATTTTACTAAATTTATACAACCAACAAAATATGAGAATATTTGTAGAGAAATAACTAAGGTCCTATCCCAAATAGGCTTTTATATGCTATCCATTAGGATATGGATCAATTACCATATATTACATGTTCAGCATTACTATCCAGATAAGATATTTATTTATCAATTTAATAAATATTTGTGAAACAATTATTATATATGTAACCATTTTACTTGGAGCTTTTAAACTCCTTTCTCTTTATTCTGTATAAAGTTATCTATTAAGAAGGTAAATTAAAATTTTCTGTCAGTTGAATTGCCTCCATGCAGATTATAGACAAGTTTTGAAATCTATGTGTTTCTCAATTACCCATTTTAGTTTTATTTATAAATATTTCTATTAATTACGCATAGTATTATGCATATATATGCAGTTGAGTAAATAATATAAAATCACAACAATTAATTAACATCAGTGCTTTGTATTATTTATCTCCTTGAAATATATAAAGCTGTGAGGGACATGATAATTTGCTCTATTCAGCTTTTTTAAAATCAGTCTTACAATACGTCTTTATGGTGATATATACAATATACTTCAATTAAATTCCAATTATTTAATTTCTTTTAGTCTTGAAAAAGGAAAAAGATCCACTTAGTTATCTATATTATAAGCACATTAGAATATTTTTATTGGTAGTTAAAATCAGCCTAAAGAAAATGAATAGTAACTTTAATTTTTTGACTTCATAAAAATCACTTCACATAGGGTTGGATTTTCTTAAAAGCAGATGGCAAAATTGTTTGTTTAGAAAATACCATACATTTGAAGAGAAAAAGCCACCGAAATAGAGATGACATGAAAATGTGACAAATTAACCAACGGCAGTTTGATGTGAAAACGGTTTTGGCATATCCAGGAATTATTTTGACCTGTATGACTGTATTATAAAGCCNGCAGTTTGCTTTGTTTGTATTTTATAAGAGGATAAAAAGGGATGTGGAAAAATGTAAGAATTGCCGCCCACCCCCCCACACACAATAATAACAAAATCCAACATTTTCATTGTACTTTCTTGATATTTTCATCTTTACATGTATTAACTCACAATAATTCTGTAAAATAAGCATGCTATCTTTCTCTTCAGTTGTAGGGAACAAAACAGGCAAAGAGAGAAACAGAACCTAGTACTAGTATTGGTGGTATTAATAGTAGTAATTGTAACAGTCATTAACAATCATTGAGTATTTGTTATAGGCATTATTTTACTAAATTTATACAACCAACAAAAATATGAGAATATTTGTAGAGAAATAACTAAGGTCCTATCCCAAATAGGCTTTTATATGCTATCCATTAGGATATGGATCAATTACCATATATTACATGTTCAGCATTACTATCCAGATAAGATATTTATTTATCAATTTAATAAATATTTGTGAAACAATTATTATATATGTAACCATTTTTACTTGGAGCTTTTAAACTCCTTTCTCTTTATTCTGTATAAAGTTATCTATTAAGAAGGTAAATTAAAATTTTCTGTCAGTTGAATTGCCTCCATGCAGATTATAGACAAGTTTTGAAATCTATGTGTTTCTCAATTACCCATTTTAGTTTTTATTTATAAATATTTCTATTAATTACGCATAGTATTATGCATATATATGCAGTTGAGTAAATAATATAAAAATCACAACAATTAATTAACATCAGTGCTTTGTATTATTTATCTCCTTGAAATATATAAAGCTGTGAGGGACATGATAATTTGCTCTATTCAGCTTTTTTAAAATCAGTCTTACAATACGTCTTTATGGTGATATATACAATATACTTCAATTAAATTCCAATTATTTAATTTCTTTTAGTCTTGAAAAAGGAAAAAGATCCACTTAGTTATCTATATTATAAGCACATTAGAATATTTTTATTGGTAGTTAAAATCAGCCTAAAGAAAATGAATAGTAACTTTAATTTTTTGACTTCATAAAATCACTTCACATAGGGTTGGATTTTCTTAAAAGCAGATGGCAAAATTGTTTGTTTAGAAAATACCATACATTTGAAGAGAAAAGCCACCGAAATAGAGATGACATGAAAATGTGACAAATTAACCAACGGCAGTTTGATGTGAAAACGGTTTTGGCATATCCAGGAATTATTTTGACCTGTATGACTGTATTATAAAGCCAGAAATTTAATTATTTTAGCCTTAAGAAAAGCACTGTATTTAAAACACATATTATTTCACTTGAGTTCAAAAATATTCTTACATATTACTATTTACCAAACACTGACCTTTATTGATATATTAAAAATTATATCTATTTGAGATGCTTAAGTATAGCAAAAAATATAATGATGTGGGAAAATTAAGATAACTTTAATACGGTAGTTTAAGTTGTATTTTGAATCACTATGGGTACATAATTGTTGTAGATATTTATGGGGTATATTTGATGTTTTGATACAGATATACAATGTATAATGATCAGATGGGGGTATTGTGGGTATCCATCTGCTCAAGTATTTACCATTCCTTTTGCTAGCAACATTCCAGTTCCATTCTTTGAGTTACTTTAAAATATACAATAAATTATTGTAAACTAAAGTCATCCTATTATGCTACTAAATACTATATCTTACTGAGTCAATCTAACTCTCTTTTGTACTCATTAACCATCCCCACTTCATCCTCCCACCCCTCTGTTACTCTTTCCAGCCTCTGGAAACTACTCTCTATTTCCATAAGTTCAATTTTTTTTAGCTGCCACGTATAAGTGAGAACATGCAATATTTATTTTTTCGGTGCGTGACTTACTTCACTTAACACAATGCCCTCCAGATTCATCCATATTGCTGCAAAGGACAGGATTTAGTTCTTTTTATGAATAATATTCCATTGCATATATGTACTGCATTTTTTGACCCATTTATCCATTGTCAGATGCTTAGGTTGATTCCATAGCTTGATGATATTTTTTAAATTATACTTTAAGTTCTCAGGTACATGTGCACAATGTGCAGGTTTGTTACATACGTATACATGTGCCATGTTGGTGTGCTGCACCCATTAACTCGTCATTTACTTTAGGTATTTCTCCTAATGCTGTCCCTCCCCCTTCCTCCCACCCCATGACAGGCCCTAGTGTGTGATGTTCCCCACCCTGCGTCCAAGTGTTCTCATTGTTCAATTCCCACCTATGAGTGAGAACATGCGGTGTTTGGTTTTCTGTCCTTGTGATAGTTTGCTCAGAATGATGGTTTCCAGCTTCATCCATGTCCCTACAAAGGACATGAACTCATCCTTTTTTATGTCTGCATAGTATTCCATGGTGTATATGTGCCACATTTTCTTAATCCAGCCTAACATCGATGGACATTTGGGTTGGTTCCAAGTCTTTGCTATTGTGAATTGTGCTGCAATAAACATACGTGTGCATATGTCTTTATAGCAGCATGATTATTTTTAATAGTGCTGTAATAAACATAAAAGGGCAGGTGTCTTGTGTGTTACATAATGATTTCCTTTCTTTTCGAAATATACCAAGCAGTGAGATTGCTGGGTCACTTGATAGTTCTATTTTTAGTCTTTTGAGGAACCTCCATATTGTTGTCCCTAGTGACTGTACCAATTTACATTCTCACTGCAGTGTAAGATCTCCTTTCTACACATTTTGACCATCATTCATTATTGCCTGTCTTTTGGATAAAACCAGTCTATCTGTGGTGTGATGGTATCTCATTGTAGTTTTGATTTGTATTTCACTGATTATTAGAGATGTTGAGCATTTTTTAATATACCTGTCGGCCATTTGTGTGTCTTTCTGAGAAATATCTCTTCAGATCTTCTGCCCATTTGTAATCAGATTAATTGTTTTTGGAAAATAGTAATATAGAGTTGTTTGTGCTCCTTATATGTTCGGATAACCAATCCCTTGTCAGATGATTAGTACGCAAATATTTTCTCCCAGTATGTAGATTGTCTGTTCACTACACTGATTGTTTCCTTTGCTGTGTAGAAAATTTATATCTGGCTGTGATCCCATTTGTCCATCTTTGCTTTAGTCGCCTGTTGTTTTGAGGTCTTACTCAAGAAATATTCGCCCAGACCATTGTCCTGGAGATTTTCCCCAATATTTTCTTATATTACTTTTATAGTTTGAAGTCTTATATTTAAGTCTTTAATCCACTTTGATTTGATTTATATAGAGAGTAAGAGGAAGAGGTCTAGTTTTGCTCTTCTACAAATGGATATCTAGTTGTCCCCGCACCATTTATTGGAGAGACTACCGTTACTCCGATATAAGTTCTTGGGAGCTTTGTTGAAGATTAGTTGACTGTAAATGTGTGGATTTATTTTTAGGTTTTCTATTATGTTCCATATGTCTATGTGTCTGATTTTATGTGAATACCATGCTATTTGGGTTATGATACCTCTGTAGTATAATTTGGAGTCAGTTAATATAATTCCTCCAGTTTTGTTCTTTTTGCTCAGGAAGACTTTGGCTATTCTGGGTTTCATATAGTTCTATATAAATTTTCAGATTATATTTTCTATTTTTGTGAAGAATGTCTTTGGTATTTTGATTGAGACTTCATTGAACCTGTAGATTGTCTTGATTAGTAGGGACATTTTAACAATACTAATTCTTCCATTTAATGAACATGGAATATTTTTCCACTTTTATGTCCTCTTTAATTTCATTCATCAGTGTATTTTAGTTTCATTGTAGAGATCTTTCACTTCTTTGCTTAAGGTTATTCTTAAGTGTTCAGTAAAAGCTGCAGGATACAAAATACCAACAGGAAGTAATTTGAAAAAGAAACCAAGAAAATAATTTTATTTGCAATAGATACAAACAAAATAAAATACCCAGTGGTACAAGTTTTAGGAAAATGATGGGTATATATGAGCAAAGAGAGAGATAATTCATCCAACATGTTGCTTTGTCTTTAACGTGAATAGGTAAATGTTTGTCCTATGCCATGTACTTAGATGGACTACATCTATTCCTTTTCTTATTTAATCCTTGATGTGAATCCTCACATTAATATTAATATTACCATTATTATCACTATTCTTTAATGTCCTTATTTTGCAATGAGGAACATGAGGATAAGAAAAATGTGTTATCTTGTCTGTGGTTCCACAGTTTGTGAATGGTGGAGACGGAATTACAAATAACAGTATATAACCACACCTGGTCCAAATCTGAAGTAAGAATTACAACTACTCAGTTTTGCAGAGTGCTAGAGTTGCCACTTTTGTTGGATGTGGTGATGGTGATGATGGTCCAGAAGATAATGTTTATGGAGATGATAATGAGCTGTGTGTGTGTGGGGGGGGGGGGGGGGGGGAAAAATTGCACAAAAGAGAATAACGTAGAAAATAATTTCAAGAAATAGGTAAAGAAAAATTATTATAGAATGTGCAGAAAAGTTAAATACAGCTTTAAATTATTTAAGCATGAAGGTATTTTAAGAGGATCAAGTTAAAAATATTGGTAGTAAGTAAGTAAGGTGGATAAAGGATTGGTAACCAAGTAAGGGAAGGGTTTCTACAAATTCTAAGAAGTTTAATTAATTAATTAATTATCTTTTTTTGAGACCTGGAATTTCTCTCTTGTTGCCCAGGCTGGAGTACAACAGCACGATCTTGGCTCACTGCAACCTCCACCTCCTGGGGTCAAGCGATTCTCCTGCCTCAGCCTCCCAACTAGCTGGGATTACCACCACACCTGGCTAATTTTGATTATTTAGTGGAGACACCCAACCTCAGGTGATCTACTCACCTCTGCCTCCCAAGCTCTGGGATTACAGGCGTGAGCCATCGCGCCCAGGCCTGAAGTTTATTTATTTATTTTTTAATGATATAGAGAACTATTACAGTGCTTACAGAAAGGAAGTGAAATGGTCATATTTGTGTGAGTTACATCTCATTCTGGTTACCATAATAAGTATAAATATTTTGTGAAATTTATTAAGATATCATTTTTAAACATTAAACTCTACCTGAATATATACAGTTGTATAACTAATCACTGCAAATGTTCCCTCCTACCCTTTTGAAATCAAATTCACTCATTTTTAGCCACAGGCAATCAATAATTTATAGAAGCCAAGAATTGGAAACAGCTCAAATATTCATTGACAAGAGATTGAATAAACAAATGCTGGTATATTTATACCACGGAATTTTTAAGCAATAAAAAGTAATAAATTATGATGCATGCCACAACACAGAAGAATCTCAAGAACATTATGTTGCAGGGAAAAAATGAGGCACAAGAAAGCAAATTTGCATGAAATTCTTAAACAGCAAAATTAGTTATAGAAAATAGATTTTTAAGCAGGCATATCTACTTTAAGTAAGCAGGCTGTTGAGATGGCTAGATAAGAAAATCTTTAAACATGGAAGAAACAAGCATTTTTGATAAGTAGATTAATTTGTGAAGCATTTTGGATATTACATTTTCTGCACTTGAATACTGCAACTGGAACTACAAAATATTTTTTGCCTTCAAGTAGTTTTAGGAACTAAGGAACTCAAAAATATTATATGGGTTTAAAAACAAACAACCCCATCAAAAAGTGGGGAAAGGATATGAACAGACATTTCTCAAAAGAAGACATTCATACAGCCAACAGACACATGAAAAAATGCT
>NW_016807895.1:133947-136449 GCF_001698545.2 Rhinopithecus bieti
TGGGGAGTTATACATGATATAAATGATGAATTGATGGGTGCTGAAGAGTTGATGGGTGCAGCACACCAACATGGCATAAGTATACATATGTAACAAACCTGCACGTTATGCACATGTACCCTAGAACTTAAAGTATAATAAAAAAATAAAATAAAATAAAATAAAATAAATAAAAAAAAGAGACTTAAATTTGAATTAAATTCAAACTTGGATTTTGTAGAACCAGAATTCATGCATCAGCTATGAATTTTTTAGAAAATAGTTGTTTTATACCGAGATTCTTAATTATGTAAACAAAGATTGACTATCTTTCTCATTGAACTCTAGTGATTAATAAATAGCAAAATACATATAAAAGTGCCTAATAGATTGTCCGGTTCACAGTAGGCAATTCTAAATCAATTTTAACTGAAATGTAGGTAGATATTATTCTAGTACATTCCTCTTATGAAAAAGAGTAAAACCAGTTTGCTGTGCTTAGTGAATTTTGATAGGGCCTTGGAGGACTCACCTTAAAAGAGTAAAATGATGCATCTGCATAATTTTGAAAGACCTCCCCTTTGGATGCACACCGTGTGATTCCAGGAAAGGTATCACTGCTTTAACTATTTTAGAAAGATGTAAGAGCCAGATGTTTCTATTGAAAATATTATACATTTAAAAAGCTGCAGGTAAAGTAAAATTCTAGAGTTGTTAAAGACCCAAGGAAAATGTTAGCACTAAATTTTGAGAGATTATGGAGATGTTTTTCAAAATGTAAGAACATAACTATATGAGCTTAGCCTTACGAACTGGTTAGCATCTGGGTAAAGAAAACACACACACATGCACACACACACACACCCCCACACACACATTCACACAGGCACACACAGGAGATAACGCATGTCTATTACATATGCCTTCTTAGTTTATTAAACTTGATCCATTGGTGCTTAAAAGGTAAGTTTTGATTACTATTTCAAAGTATTTTTAAAAGGAATTTGTGATAACGTATTGGTCACTCTAAGAAAAAAAGCACCATTATTGATTTTATCAGATAGTGGTATCTGTACTGGAGCACATATTAAACCGGGAACCAAAAATGCTCAAATGTAGTTAATAATCACCAAGTAAAATTTTCACAGGAGGGATCAGCTAGTTTAAATATTCTACAGTTTCAACCATTGTGTTGCATTTGAATGAAACTAATCAAGTGGAACCAACTACTTGTAAATTTTAATCTCATTTATAAATTTATTTTATTTTCCTGCAGTGGAATACACCAAAACTATTAAATCATAGGTGTTTAATTTTAATATACATTAAAACTTTATAGCACATGTTGGGATTGCTTTTATGTATTTTCACATTTCCCAGAAATTACTCCGTGGTATTTTTTTTTTTCCACTGCGCCCATAAATATCTAATGAACATTCAGTGAAACTTGAAGAGAAAAAGTGTTTATTTCTCATTCCCTCTTATAGCTTTTTATCAAAAAATAATGAAAGGAAAACACGAGAGCCCAATGGGAATTTGATGCAAAATTGGAACGTATAATACACTGTCATTTCATATAAAAATAATAATTAATGGGAAATACTACTACTTGGAGATTTTATTGCACTGATCCTTCCCATACATAAGACTACCAAAAGCCCAGAAAGGATATTTATGCTTTGTAAAAGGTGACTATATTTTAAGTCAATTCTCAGAACATAAATAATTCTGAGATCAATGCTGTGCCATAGAACTTTCTGTGATGTTAGAAACGTTCTATAATTCTGGATTGTCTAACATGGTAGTCACCACCCACAGGTGGCTCTTGAGCACTAGAAATTTGATTAGCACGACTGAGAAACTGCCTTTTAATTTTTAAATAATTGAAGCTTAAATTTAAATAATGATATGAGGCCAATGGCTATTGTATTTGACAGAAAAGTCCCAGGCTGAGAGTTATTTTCACATAGGACACGTATCCAAGCAGGAATTTATAACTGTGATGAAGGCTAAAGAAAAAGGATTTTCGTTTTTTTAATTTGAGACAACAATCGATGATCTGTTTCCTTTCTGAATGTAAGGACCCTAGAGAAAATAGACACATTTTAGTAAAAATTTCTCACAAGTCTTTGTAAGTGTAGTTTGTTCATATCACATAATAAGAAATTTTCTTTTCCAAAAATGGTGGCAACGATTGAAATAACTTGCATTAACATAGTCTAACAATCTCAACTGAGAACTGAACCACACTCTTCCTACCATTTTAATATGTATTGACTTTTTCCCTAGATATTCTTGCATAGGAATATAAGGCTACAAACCAATAAATAGATATTGTGTTTGATTCATGAAAACCCTAGCCAATATATGACAAAGTATATTGTTCCTATCAGGAGAAAATTTTGCTCACCTGGGCAAACAGGCAAACAATTTAGTTAGGAGGCAATAGTCTTATCAAGGCCATTTCTTATCTATGCCAACTATCTTAATCCTTTTTTTTTTTTTTTTTTTTTTCTTTTTTTT
>NW_016807895.1:138282-152584 GCF_001698545.2 Rhinopithecus bieti
TTTTTTTTTTTTTTTTTTTTTTTCTTTTTTGGAGACGGAGTCTCACTCTGTCGCCAGGCTGGAGTGCAGTGGCACAATCTCCCCTCACTGCAACCTCTGCCTCCCAGGTTCAAGTGATTCTCCTGCCTCAGCCTCCCAAGTAGCTGGGACTACAGGTACCCGAAACCATGCTCAGCTAATTTTTACATTTTTAGTAGAGGTGGGGTTTTACCATGTTGGCCAGGATGGTCTCGATCTGTTGACCTTGTGATCCACCCGCCTCGGCCTCTGATAGTGCGGAGATTTCAGGCGTGAGGCACCACCCCAGCCAAGTATCCTAATCTTTGATGTCAATAACGTTTCCAGCTCAAACAGTTTTCCACATTGAAAGACTTGTTTTAAACTAGCTGGCCTCCAGGTCGTAATAAGCATGTAAATATCTTCCTCTGTCATCGTCTTTGGAGATTTACTAAGATTCTTTCAGAATGGTGTTTCCCATACCTGCATTGGCAAAGACTTTAGTTTACTTAATAAGTTTTCTAGTGATCTTCTTTGGGAGTCAACATTACATGGATATCTTGATAGGAATTTTTTGTAAATAATAATTAAAATTTACATTTCTTTTTTTCTAGAAAGGAATAGAAATAATTTGGAAAATGGTCGAACCCAACATTAGCCTCCATTTGTGTAACTCTTCTCTGTAAAATGAGGATGATAATACTGCCAATATTGCATGTTTGTTATAATGATTAAATTGATTGATTAATTGATTAATAATATTCACTTAAATTCCTCTCAAGGCCTCAAGAGACATTGATCATTTCTGTTTGTACCAAGGATGTAATATATCATAGTATTCACACATGTTCTCAACAGAGTGAAAATACCATTAAATGCTCAGATATATCAGGATTTTACTATCAGAGAGCATTAATAAAACTTTTGCTTAAGCTGTATATTATTACTGGTTCAGATGAGTATACTTTTGTTTTTAAAAAACTTTTCTTTGAGATATTATAACCAAACTGCATGAAATAAATACAGAAAAGAAAGATCTTAGCAGATTTACGATTGAACAGTTTTATGTCCAGATACTTCCTTGTTTTTATTGTGGTTCTGGGATATTATTTATACCAATGGCCTGGAGCCAGTTCTAAAACCTCACAATTATGAACTGAAGTTAAAACATCACTGTGTGTGCAAAGCATAAGTAATACAATAGGAGAAAAGATACTAACAGGCAGTCAAAGCATATTTTTTTTGCAATAAATGAAAGACCCAACTCACTAGCTATAAATTAGTATAAAGCAGGAAGTAAAGCAGTAATTACACTTTACATGTCCAGGAATCTAGCTTACTGATAATGCCATTACCTCATCTATATGAAGATGCAATCAGCACCTTGAAAAACGTTTCTTAGTCATTTCTACAGATTTTATTTTAGTTTTATTGTTGATGTTCACCATTTTGCACTCTTCTAATTGGGCTAGCAGATCTATACATGTTCATTTCTCCATAATATAAGATGCAATTAATAGTACATTACTCAAAGGCAAATGAGGCAAAGTGTTGGTCCAAACACCATTACCTGATAGGATGAGGATTTTTACCATCTAAAGACTATTTCTATAATTAGTCATTAACTTAAAATTCCCTTTATTTTTCCAGATTATACGTTAACTATAAAATTTCTAATAATTGTTCAACACCCTCAATCAAATAACAGTGCAATTATCAAGTAGTCTGTCAAAGAAAATGCTGATCAAAATCATATAAGTATTTTATCATAAAATAAAACAAATTAAATTCATCTATATTAAATAAAAGCAAAAGCACTTTGTACATTAAGAATAAAGGTACCTGGCAAAGAGTGTAGGGGAATATTAAAGGTAAAGGATAAGAGGTAAGGGTTCATGACAGAGAATGATAATCCTCCAATATTAATGCATTTCCTTTGCTTCCATGAAACTGCTAGATTGCATTTTCCACCCATCTTGCAATTAGAAGGAGCTATGTGAGTGAACGGACAATGTAATAAATATGAAAATAATGAAGACAATTTATTTGAAGGTCTGGTCTCAATATCTTCCTATGGGATCCTCTGTATTATCTTTTCCCATGTAGTCTGGCTGAATAATTTCAGGGGAAATTTGAAGTCACATGTTAAAAATGGAAGGACACTAGGAACCTGAATGACTGCCTTGAGCAAACACTATTGCCCTAACATTCTTCTACATTAAATTATGATAAGATTGGAAAATGAAACATTTGTTTCATTAAACTGGTGAACTTTGGGAATGTTTTACAGAACAGCTAGAGTTAATTTTATATGTACATAGTTTTGGGGGAAATTGAAAAGTCCTATTTAAATTTTAGTTTAAACCATGTGCCCCAGTTCAGATAGCTATTCCACTAGGTAACCAGAAAACCACACGTTTTTTTTTGTTTGTTTGTTTTAGACATTGTCCCAGCATATAATGTCCCCAGCAAATTTATGGTTGGGGGGAGGGTGATTAAAATCAAACAGAATTGCACATGGCACTCCAGTGACATAATATCTTTTCTCTTTTCAGTAAAATTATTCCCTGTACCAGCTATTATGGTGTTCTTCTATCAGACTAAAATCTTTACTCAATAATAGCACACCCAACTGCATATGAAGGTCATCAGTGAAATGTTGAAATGTAATGGGGAAAATTTTGGAATGAATATGCTAAAGACTGGAACTGATTAGCTGCACTGAAAAATGAGAATTTGTTTCAATTAACATTTTCCAATTATGAAAAGTCCAAATTCAACTTAATCAACACCTATATCAAAGCCTTCAAGCCTACAAATTGGCTCCCTGGGACACATAATTCCAGAAAACTTTAACAGAGACACCTGTAATTGATGTGTTAGCAATCTCACAAGTATGCCAGGGAGTGCATTTATGTGTCATTGGGCTATTTCAGCACTACTAGAGATGAACAAATCACCCAACTGCAGATCCTATGGACTTTCACAAGATAGTCTACTTTAAGTTTTTACGCACTTTAAGAAGATTTAGGAACAATGTATGAGATGAAAGAGCTATACAGATAATGATAATAGATTTTATAATGCAAGAGATACCATCACTTATTCAACTATTTTTGTCTATCAGTGCAAGCTCCTTATCACCATAGAAACTCATAATGCCATTATGAAATCATTGTATGCTTTGTGACTGCCTACATAATAATAGGCATTAATAGCAGAGTCTAAATTTACTTCATATTTTTAATGTAACAAAGTATTCAATTTTGTAGAAATGTATAGATTCTAGCTTAGATGGAAACATAGAAGTAAATAATGCAAATTAAATGTAAGTCTTTATTAAAAGATAAGTATGTCCAGAAAATAAATATATCTAAAACATATGGATTTATATTTGCACTTTTACAAATTAACATATTTAAACATTGTAATTATCATATTGCTAGGATATATTGATCATTGTTTAAAGAATAAGTTCTACGTAGTTAATAAGAACAGGAAAACAACATAGTTTTAATGGTATGTTGTTAAAGAGCATTATGGCATTGTTTTGTGAACCTTTGAATTTGACAGTATTTTTCACAGATGAGGAAATTTTTAAAAATTTGAAAGTATCAATTGCAAAATTTTGATGATGTTTTAAGAAACACAACAGAATGCCAAAATAATACTTGCATGTAAATTCAACTAGTTGAAATCTAATCAGTAAAGTATATTAGATCCCTAATAGTGCGTATTTCCCTAGTCATGATCATTCCATAAAATAACGTAACAATTGGCAAATTTTGGTATTTATTCACAATTTTATTTTCCCTTTGAATATTTTTATATTACTTTCAGACAATAAGTCCTAGTTACTTGAGTTGTAGCAAATCTATACTTTTACAGAATGCTTGATGTTTTAAATAATAAAAAACTAACATATTTTGTCAATACAGGTATTTCAACATATTCAACAAAAACAAAAATCGGTGGGTGTGTTTGTAATAGGTTCACTTGGCTAAGCTGAACTACATTTCTGAGAATATCCTTTCCTGTTGGGGAGGGTCATAAAATAGATTATTACGTAGGCAGA
The DNA here is from genome assembly GCF_001698545.2 of Rhinopithecus bieti. Lineage (NCBI taxonomy): Eukaryota > Metazoa > Chordata > Mammalia > Primates > Cercopithecidae > Rhinopithecus > Rhinopithecus bieti. The sequence goes on from NW_016807895.1 coordinate 142,355, forward strand.
AATGAAGCCATAGGCATTTTATTGGTCATGTATTTTGTCAATTCTCTGCTTGCTCACCTTATTAGCATGACACAGTGGCTGGCACTGCAAATACTTCACCTTTCAGAGGATCCTTCATCAGCTTCTCTGACTCTCGGTCTGGGTATGTTTAGCTTTGTGACGAGGGATCCCAACTTGCACAAGACAACCTCAAAATTAAGGCAAGAAACAAACAGGATGGATATCAATGTCAGCTTGTCTTCTTGGGCTTCAGCTTGTGTTTGTTGGGTCAGATTTGTTCTTGCTCGCATCCACCACACCTCATCCTTGAGGTAAGGGAAATGAGGGAGCTGAGGTACAAAATTTAAGGAGGCTTTCACTGTAAGGATCATGGAAGTACAGGTGTAGCATTTCTTTCAAAATTTAGTCCCTAATAAAGTACAAGATGTTATTAAATAAATAAATCAGCATATAATATTGTGGTAACAAATTGGGTGAGTTAATAGATCACATTGTAATAAAACAATTTCTAATAGTTCTAGAGTTGAAATATTGAAAATGCCATTTAAACTTGTTATTTATTTTTATTCAACATATTAACAAGAGTAAGTGATTGCTGTAGCATGCATAATAAACAAATCAAATGTTTTTTTGAGTTAAGTCATAATTATGAAGACATTTCTGTCCATTCTCATGAAAATTAATGAATTTTCAATGTCTTTTAATAGTGTTTGTATTGGTAGATTAGCTTTCCTTTGATGCTATATGAAAGCCCACACACAAATTTTGAGAGATTGCAATTTTGCTTGTATCTCTCAGATGCTCAAGAGCCTAAATTCATAACGTTTAGCATTTTGGCCTTACAAAAAGGTCTGGCACAGAGAACAATGAGCTTCTATCTATGTAACTTTTTCTACAGTGAGACTCAGCTTTATTTTTTGCTTCAGACTTTGAAGAGTATCAGGCAAGTTTGGCTACTAACTTAGGTGAGTTAATATTTTCTTTGATGAACTGAGGCCCAGTATTCTCCAAGCACCAGTGGAAACCTTAGCTCCTTTGGAAAAACATGGTTGTATTTGACTTAAGTATGAGAAGAAAGAAAAATCCATGTGTAGTCAACAATACAGAGCCTTCAGCTGTTTCAAGAAAAGTCAGCTTTATGAGCATTTGGTTTGGCAGTTTATTTATAAAGGAGGTACTTTTCTTTTAAGTTAGATGAAATAGAGAAGGAATTCAATGTTGATTTGTTAGAAGCCCAAAGGAAACAGGTATAATTTGGATGAGTAAAAGTGCCTGGGGGAATTAGAGATCCCAGACACCTCAAGTAGACTTAGAATGCCAAATGAGATATACAGAAATTGTACTAGAATTTACTGTTGACAATAGCAATTTTGCTATTCGAAAGCTCTGCTTTCTCTTTCTGTACTTTAGAGCCAGTTTTCTTTAAGGAAATCAATGCTAATTGGATACTATAATCCTTCAGAGACACCCCATTCTAACTCAGAAGCATCTTTCTCCTCTCTCTTGGTAGCAAAGACGGGTCAAAAGTTTTTAAAAGTCCTATTTGTTTTCCTAATGTCTTGAAACATTTGTATAAAAGAGTATCTTCTCATTTTGTCACTGGAGTGCATCTGTCACAAAGTTTTATTTGTAGAGTAAGAGCCATTAAATTAATCTGAATCTTGTTACTGTTTAAATTGATCTAAAAAAGATGTGGAACATGCAATTGAAACGTCTACATTATGTGTATACCTAAGATATGTTGACTGAGATGGTTTTAATATTCCCTCCAGCTTGACTAAGATTTAGATAGGTTTCTTTCTTACTGTAGGCCTCTAACAATCCTTTTTATAGAGCATACATTTTAGAACACTTATAATTGCAAATTCTGTCACAGCGCTCTTTGAAATGTATATAACTGTGCTTTGAAGTTCCTTACCAGTTTCAAAATCCAGTGAATGTCCTTCTCAAGAACCTGAGATCTCTCTCTCTCCCTCTTTGAAACATTAACATTGGAGGAGAAAGTTCCTGCATCTCTTGGTCTCTTTGGGAGGCTAGAAGCCTAACTTCAGTTGGCTCTTTCCTCCAAGTTGTAAAACTACCTTCTGTCATGAAGATATAAAAAAGTTTACTTTTCCTTTGGGTAAAGACAATTAGCAAACACAGGTGGCCTCCAATTTCCCCCACCACAGACACTAAAAATTTCAGTGTTGTTGTTGTTTTGTTTGCTTTTAATCTTAGTGGAAATGAGTTTAATGCTTCCTCATTGCTGTAAAAAATATTGAACTTTACAGGCTTCCTGGCCTGTTTGATTTTGTCCAGGCAATTTTTACTGTGTCAACATTAAAAGTATTTTTCAAGTGATCTCCAAAATCTCCAATTTATTCTCTGCCTTCACTGTTACTAAGATTAAATTTAGGTCAATATTTAATCAGTGTTTAAAGTTTGTGACATGTCTTTGACAAGGTTTTATACTATGACCTGGGCTATTTAAAGTCAATTCTCAGACTTTTAGCATCCATGTTCCTTTAGATCCTTCCTGGGAGTTCCCCCTCCCCCAATCATTCTCTCTGTCTTAGTATTGGCGATTAAATTACTGTCTTTAATAAACACTCCACTCAGTTTTATAAATTCAGAAAACTGAAATTATAAGGACCCAAGAAAATTCAGAATCCCTTTTATTTTTTTCTTTATTCTCATGGATTTGGGAAATTTTTGACAATGCCTTCAAATTGTCCATGTCAATGAGCTAAATTTCACCTAACATAGATTTCTGACCTTAAAGTGGTTTCGTAGAGGATAGAAGTAAATTATAATTTTGAAATAGAATTCTGTCTTGGAGGTAAGAGGAGGAAAAGTGGGGAAAAGCTCATGATGTGGAGATGGAGAATTCTAAGGATAAAGCTGTCCAAAGTTGTTTGCTTGTTTATTTGCTGTCTGTTTTCACGTTTGAATAGTCTGCACCTGAAAAAAAAAATTAGGAAAATGATTTTGGAGTCCAAATTAGGTTTTGATTTTTCCACATGCCAATCAAGAAAGACTGGCCATTAAATGTTAGGTACTTTGTACCCTCCCTTCTAAGACATCTATAAGATTGTCCAAGTGATATTGAAATTTCCTCAAAATGGCCACAGCAGTGTTAAGTTGCCTTTAGTAAAAATGTGCAATTTTGTTAGAAATAATACTTAGGACAAGATGGGAGTGTGTGTATGAAGCATAAGTTTCCTCATGTTGGAGTGAGTACTTCAACTGAGACAACCCTGTAAAAACTGAGATAGTTGAAACATTATGTTGCTTCTGCACTTCACGTATAGATTTTAACCAAATGCCAGCTATCACCACCTGTGAGCCTGACATACTGTACTTCCCAGTAGATGGAAAAATCAAATCAATTATCAGGGAAATCATGAAAGGCAAGAAAAGAGTCTATACGAAGTCTTGAGTGACAACACAAGTCTTTGTGTTCAAAGCACACTAGTTCATCCAGAAATTCTAGTTGCTGTTCGTTGGAGCTGGTTCAAGCTGTCAGGTTTATTGAGCATATTCTTCTCACCATTTTCTTTAAGTGTAAACATCAAGTTCATCAATACAAAAGAGAATGAAGTAATAGAAAATAAAGATACAGCCTGGACTTCATCATGGAACACAAGCTTACACAGACCAATCAGAATCCTAAATAATATACAGTTGGCCCTTTGTGTCTGTGGGTTCTCCATCTGTGGATGTAACCAACTGCAGATGGAAAATATTTGGAAAAATATATCCACAATGTCCCAAAACAGCACAACTTTAATTTGCCAGGTGCTGAGTACTGTGTTGAATCCATACAAATAAAGTGATCTGTAGGCATTGTAGTAGGTATTATAAGTAATCAAGAGATGATTTGAAGTATACAAAAGCATATGCACAGGCTATATGCAAATATAATGCTATTTTATATAAAGGACTTGAGCATCTGTGAATTTTGGCATCCACAGGAGTCCTAGATCTGATCCCCCATGAATAACGAAGAATGACTGTACTTGATTTTACCAATGAAAATAAACAGCAACACAGGGCTCAACAAAAGTTTTAAGCTCATATTCAGCATAACATTTCATTGTTGAAAGATAGTTGTTCTCTACAGCTGGTGATGAAAGAGTCTCAGATGTGAACACTATTGAGTCTACCCACAAAGGACAACTGCGAAAACACCCTTGCATTAACAAAACCCAGATTATTACTCTGATGTAGCAAGAGAAAATGCAGCACAAATGATTCTTAGGAGTGACTCATTTTTTTCGTGACTCTTTGGAGAAATATTTTACATGGCTTTCTTTCAGACATGGGTCTAGTATTGTGATTGATAAGTTAATACTTTTAAAAGAGGCCTACCAATCGTTTCTGACAATAGCAGGCTAAGGATTTGGCACACACAAATATTCTGAGGAAACAAAAAACTGAAATAGAAAAAAAGGTTTATCTTTCACAATATTTGAAGGTCAGGTAATCTAATGATAACTTGCTATGTTTGCTTTTTAATGATAATCTTACACACACCCATTAGTGATTTAATTTCTAAAGGAATAATATGCAACTTCTAAAATCGCTTTGCCTAAAGCTTAGTCTATAGCTAAGGATAAACCATCTTCGCTCTAATTTAAACCCATGGGACAAGTGAGGAATCTCTGAAAAGTTTCAGCTACTTTTGGAGCCTTCTTTTGTCTCTAAATGATAAAGAAAATCTATAATCATAAGAGGAAGTTGGATTTAAATCTAATCTTTGAATATTAGAGCAGCCACATATTATGACTAGTATAAGATCTGAGTATAATCAGTTAAATGATGTGTAAATAAGGAATTTTCTGTATCCCAGGGAGAGTACAAATTTTATTCATTACAGTATGAATCTCTTTATTTTACAAATTGTGAATGGGATGCCTTATCAATAAATCCTCAATTCAAGAGACATAAATGCCCAGTACTTCATTATATGATCTTCTTACTGTATTATTACATCAATAAGGATCGCAAAACAAAGTAGTCAAATTATGAAAATTTTCCCAGCCAAAATATTATTTTTCAATTAATCTTGAAATAATGAAAAAATACCAAAAAAAAGCATTGAAAAGTATGTGAAAAATGTCTCCGGAAATTTTTTTGGTATGTCACCTTAATGTATCAAAATCATTTTCAGTGCATCGTATTCTAAGAGAAAATGATAGTTTAAAAAGTAATGTCTGTATAAAAGATAGTTGATTGATGACATAATTTGAGAGACTTAAAGATTGCTATGGATTTTCAGAGAAAATCTTTCAGGCAGTTGTTACATCAAATATTCTGAAATATATTTTGCTCTTTGCTTTTAAAAAGTAACAAATAATTATATTAATACTTGCATGTCTGGGATTTTCTTATTTTAGAAACCTAACATTTTATGATTCTTTAAATAATTTTTGCTTTATTATTTTAGCACATTTTACATATTCATTACAATATTATTTTAAAATATTTTATTACCTTGGTATCCTTTTACCTGTCCTTTCTTTGTTTCTATATTAACTCTATTTGCAGTTGACACCTAATGATTCAGGAATGGTATTTACTCTAAATGTATTATTTACCAATTATTATTAGAAATTATTGTTATTACTACCATTCACTTGACAATAATTATATTAGGCCCCACGTCAAGTGCAAAATAATAAATAGATGGATTTAGCAACTTGAAGTGGTATCTTGGAGGATGACAATCTAAGTCAAAAATGATAGAAAAGTATCCCTCATTAGCTCATTCTATTTAAGCTTAACAGGTTTAAATAAAATAGGTCTCCTTTTAATAATACCTATTATTTAAGAATTCTAGGGCATGTTAGATTAGCAAGCACTCGTGACTATTCTTTTTCTTCATGCTCAGGAAAATATGATGCACAGATTCTCATAGCTCTGTGTTGGGTGCTCATAAGTGAACATTTCAGTGTGCTCAAGAGGTTTGTGTACTTATTTGATAAAGCTTAAAATGATTTTAATCTTCCTCAAGTCATAACTTGCTGGCATTGTTAGCAGATGTGTTTTCCCCAAATACATTTGGAAGTTACTATGATGTTGTAGCTAAGTGTAAAAAATCTGGTTTTCTACAGTAGCATGCTCCATTATCATCTCTTTATCAGCATATGTATATATGTGATACCTATATATAATATTGCAATAATATCTATCTACCTACACCCACCCACACACACACATCTCTCTCTGTATATACATACATATATATATATATACATATATGTATATATATACAGAGAGAGAGAGAGAGAGAGCCTGTAAATTGAACCCTTTAAAAATAATCCCATCATTAATCATTGAATTTCTGTATTAATTAATCACATTAATCAACTTTCATCTCTTCCTTAACCATTTCCTAGTTAATTGACAATTTTGCTTTATTTTGTTCCTTAACATTTATTAGCCCATTTACTATATTTACTAAAATTCATAATCTTGATCTCGGCCTCCTTTTGTAACCTGCAATTAGTCTGTTTCAATACTTAACTCTGTCTTTCAATACTTATGTCTAATCTATCTTTCATAATACCAACAAATATTTATTTTTGCATCATGTGTCAATGGTAAAGTTGAATTTTTTTGTATACTTGCATGGCTCTATCTTGTTCCAATAAATCTATTCAGAAGAGTTTACATATTTTTTATTTATTTTACCTCTATGATCTAGTCACATTATTGATCGTTTTCTAATATAACATTTATCTAAATTCAGCAAATAATTTCAACATGGCCAAATTATTTCTACCTTTAACGTCCTATGTGGCTTCACACTTCTGTGTCTTGGTTCATGCTATTTCCTCTGCCTTAGATAGTCTTACCCGTTGGTGTTCACTGTTGAAGAAAATCTATACAACTGAATTGTGAAAATGTTTATAGTATCTTGGTAAAATTCAGTATTCCTTTTTGTGCATACTTCATGCACTCTGTTTTGTTCCCAATTATTTTATGCTCTGTTGCACTTGTAGTAGTTGATTATTTTGTTTCCTTCCTTCCTTCCTTCCTTCCTTCCTTCCTTCCTTCCTTCCTTTCCTTCTTTCCTTCTTTTCTCTCTCTCTCTCTCTTTCTCTCTTTCTTTTCTTTCTTTCTTATTTTGGTGACAGAGTCCAGAGTCCTGCTCTGTTGCCCAGACTGGAGTGCAGTGGCATCATCTCGGCTAAATGGAACCTCTGCCTCCTGGGTTCAAGTGATTCTCATGCCTCAGCCTCCTGAGTAGCTGGGATTATAGGCATGCACCACCATGCTCATCTAATTTTTTGCATTTTTAGTAGAGATCGGGTTTGACCATGTTTCCCAAGCTGACCTGGAATTCCTGAGCTCAGGCAATCCACCCTTTTGACCTCCCAAAGTGCTAGGATTACAGGCATAAGGCACCGGCCTGCCTGTCACCTCCATTTTCTAAGAGGCGTATTTGAAAATCAGCAATTAAATTCAACCCAGCATTGTTGTACACCCTAAATGCTTCTTGGAATATACTAAAATTCTCAAACATTTTTGAATACACAATTATTTGTCTTATAATTGCCTATAATTGTCTTGTGCAAGGGAGCTGTTCGCCCCTTCCAACGCATGAGGAAGCAGCAAAAGGCACCAACTTGGATGCAGAGAGTAGCCCCAACCAGGCACTGAATCCACTGGTGCTTTGATCTTGGTCTTCTTGGCCCTCAAAACTGTGACAAAGTAAATTATTTTTTCCATGGTCAAACTATTTTACAGAATGAAACACGATGAGCCTTTTGGAATATAACCCTCTTTGATGACTTAACTGTAGTGTGGTTGATCCTATAAAGTATATCATGATTTTAATTATATATTTTTGTAAGAATTTCATGTTCAATAACAAAATGGAAAATGGTCTCATGTTCTGATTCTTTATTTAATATTTTCATGAATGTTTCTTATGTCACGGAACAAAAAACTAGCTGTTAACTGATTTGAGGAAAGTTCAAGTGTCCGTGTGTACATAAGAAATTTACTATGTGAAGTATATTTTTAACTTTTCAATGGCTCTAAAATTATCCAACAATCAATAGAATTTAAGATTGTCATTTTAAATTGCTAGCAACCTCACATGTGCCAGCAATTTTAAATGTTTTCCTTGGTGGTGTGACAGTAGAACTCTAACTTCTCGACAGTTGAGTCAACAAACTGAAAAAGAGTAAAAGCAGGCACGTAAGTTCTAGTTGTTAGGTGAAAATATTCACTAGCAAAAAATAATGATTCAGAATAGGTATCAAAACACAAAAATGAATGCCAACAACTTGGAAAATATTGAATATCCTGAAGAAAACATTATAAAAAATCACTTTAAAATGCTATATCGTTATAAGTCTTTATTGGAAAGAGGTGATAACGTTTGGAAAAATATGTTGTATCTATGACTTTGACTTAAAATGTGATTCATGTTATATCACAGAAAAGCATTGGACAAAATAAATATCAATAAGCTTTCTCCTATGTTTTCTTCAAATAGTTTTATAGTTCAAGTCATAATGTTTACATCTTTAATACATTTACATCACGTATGTTTTAAGATAAGGGTTCAATTTCTTATATCCAACATGTCTTCGTTTGTTCTTGCTGCTGTAACAAAATACCTGAGACTGGGTAATTTATAAAGAATAATAATTTATTTTGTCACAGTTTTGAGGGCCGAGAAGACCAAGATCAAAGCACCAGTGGATTCAGTGCCTGGTGGGGGCTACTCTCTGCATCCAAGATGGTGCTTTTTGCTGCTTCCTCACACAGTGGAAGGGGCGAAGAGCCCCCATGCACTATTTTATAAGGACACTTATCCTGTACATGAGGGCTCCTCCTTTATTACTTAATCACCTGCTAAAAGTTATATCTCTTAATACCATCACATTGGTGACTAAGTTTCAACATATAGTTTTTGAGGGGGCATGTTTATATCATAGCACAAAATAATTAAAATCATGATATTGAAGAGAAATCTCCACTCACATGTTCATTGCAGAATTATTCATAATAGCCAATATATGGAAACAATAAGTGTCCACTGATAAATAGATAGATAAAGAAAATGTAGCATATACATACAATAAAGTATTATTCAATCTTAAAAAAAGAAAACCTTACCGTTTTCAATAACATGGAGGAAACCTGAAGGGCATTATGCTAAGTGAAATAGGCCAATCACAGGGGGAGAAATACTGCATGATTCTTCTCATTTGAGTTATCTATAACAGAAAAACTTATAAAATTGAAGAATACAGTAGTGATTGCAAGGAGTAGGCAAAATTGTGACTTGTTCAATGGATATAAAGTTTCAGTTATTCTAAATGAATAAGTTCTAGAGATTTTCTGTACAACATAGTGCCTATATTAGCAATATGGTTTTCTGCCCTTCATATCTTTTTAAGAGAATAGACTTATATTAAGGGTTCTTTCAAAGAGAAACAAAAATAAAAAAAAGACACACAAAACAAGTAAACAACAACTCAAATATAACCAAAAAAGATATAATTAAACTTTGGAAGGTGATGTATATGGCTATTACTTTGATGTGGTGATGGTATGACAAATGTTTTCATATGTGCAAACTAATCACATGATGTACATTAAATATGTGCAATTTGTGTATAAATTATACCAAAATAAAAAAGCACTTATGTGTCTTGGAGGATTCACCATAAATTCATAATAATGTCTACTTTCCAGCAAAGTATATTGAGTTAACTTGTTGATGGAGCTGGAGAAAAATTTGACTTTTTATATGAATAGAGTTTGAATTGTTTGTCCTTTTACAATGAGACCGAATTCATAGATTATATTTATTAATTTGAAAAAATATATACAAATATTAAATTAAGACTGGGTAAAAGAAAAATGTAATTCTGAAAAGGTAGACTCTTTGAGGAAATTTTAAAAGCTCATAAAAATTTTATTTTCTCCTATTGTCCCTATATTTTAAAATGATATATTCATTATGTCTCTAAATCAACATAAAATATTTTAATATAAATAATTATTTAAATAAATGATCCTTTACATTGGATAATACATAGTGATAGTATCATAAGCTTAACAAGTACTTATCAAATTATTTATGGGCTTTTTTCCAATTTGTAGCTGACATTAATGTTAGCTATATAAGGCTTAAAATCACATTTATGTCATTATATATAATGCATAATAACTATAACATGCACTTGCAAAAATTAACAAATATGCTCACATACTGCATAT
>NW_016807895.1:153853-155985 GCF_001698545.2 Rhinopithecus bieti
ATAAATAATTATTTAAATAAATGATCCTTTACATTGGATAATACATAGTGATAGTATCATAAGCTTAACAAGTACTTATCAAATTATTTATGGGCTTTTTTCCAATTTGTAGCTGACATTAATGTTAGCTATATAAGGCTTAAAATCACATTTATGTCATTATATATAATGCATAATAACTATAACATGCACTTGCAAAAATTAACAAATATGCTCACATACTGCATATATATAAATACATGTATGTTTATATATATAAAACTAATTTGGTTGAGGAAGATTACAGTTTTTAATCCTAATTTTTTACTTATCTAAATGCCTTGCCTTTTAATTTTCAGAATTAATATTTGCCTTTTGAAATTGGCATTCAGGCTCAATGTATATTTTCATAATTTTCTTTTTAAATTGTAATAGCAAAACCAAATATATTGGGTCATTTAGTTATCATTTTCCTAATTTCACTGACACCTGACAAAGAGAACAGGCTTTTGTGCTTTTACTATCTTTTCTGAAACCCCTATTTATTACCATCAGTTTTTTTCTTTAATTGCATTTTTAATTATAACCTAACTTGTGACTTTTCTTTCCCTGCTGACTTGGGGTTAAAAATATTACTTCTATAATTTTGTCTTATACTACTGGGAAAATTCCACGACTATTTATTATATGCTTTTAGGAATATTTTGTGTTAGTTTTAATACTAATTCATCAGTTTATATGTATGCGTTAGCAAATTTTTACAAAATATTTCTCCTTTGAATAAACATATGATAGAATTACATATGACATATCAGATGAGAAACTTAATTTTTTTATTGCAAATTTCTACATACCTGTATCACTTTCCCAGTCTCATTTCTGCGAGATAAGTTTATGTGACTGAGCTGTAGCAAATGGAATGCCATTAGAAGCTCTAATGATCACTTCTAGTTTTGTACCCACCTCCTAGGGGGAGAATCATCTCCCCTGAGAGAGTCTTCACCTTCTTTACCTAACACTCTTGATGGATTCAATATTTCTAATGGAGGGGATTCAGACTTTTAATGCAGCCCAAACACAATTGGGAATTGGATGTGGGTCCTTGTATGGTCATATCAAAGGCTGGTCACTTACCAGGAACACCCACTTTGGCCTTCTAAGAGTAAGAAAGAAAGAAACTCCGACTGCATTAAAGCAATGAATTTGGCTGTTAATATATAAATACAGTAAATCCTCTTCTTACTAATATAAATAATACATTAAGTAACCCTAAATGTTTTACCTTCACAGGATTATGTGTTCCTTCAATCTTCCCCACTCCTGCAGTTCATCAAATCTAAGGGATAAAGCTAATCCAGTTTGTACTCACTCAACAGAGACTCTACTAGAAAACTAAAGAAAAAAAATCTGAAATATATTTAAAATTAGGCTACTTTGAAAAGCTTTAAGTCAGGTGAGATTTAGAATTTAGGCCTAGACTCCTTAGCTAGCATACTTTATCAGCAACAAGGATTACAAGTCCTTGTAAATATGTCTTTTCACCATACTCAAATTAAAGTCAAGTTAGAACTGCTTTTTTATTTAGCAGAAGGCTCAGATTCTCTAAGAACCTTGTTTCTTCTCTTCTCTTTGACCATGGAGGCATAACTAATTCCTCTGGCTCATGGTTGAGCTGTATTTCTGCTCAGTGACTGACATTAGTTGTTCAATTATTTTCTGACTTTTCCCACAGTTGACGTCACACCATAGTCTTAAAAGGACTTGAGATTCTTCTCCTGGATTTTTAAAAGTAACTTTAGGCCGGGCGCGGTGGCTCAAGCCTGTAATCCCAGCACTTTGGGGGGCCGAGACGGGTGGATCACGAGGTCAGGAGATTGAGACCATCCTGGCTAACACGGTGAAACCCCGTCTCTACTAAAAAATACAAAAAAACTAGCCGGGCGAGGTGGCGGCCTCTGTAGTCCCAGCTACTTGGGAGGCTGAGCCAGGAGAATGGCGTAAACCAGGAGGTGGAGCTTGCAGCAAGCTGAGATCCGGCCACTGCACTCCAGCCCGGGTGACAGAGAGAGACTCCGTCTCAAAAAAAAAAAAAAAAAAAAAAAAATTTCTCCGAAAATAATGGATTTCACTAAAAAATTCAAAAATTTTTTATA
>NW_016807895.1:156337-176105 GCF_001698545.2 Rhinopithecus bieti
AAAAAAAAAAAAAAAAAAAAAAGTAACTTTAATACCTGGACGTGAGAATTGAAGTGATTATAACATTTTTGTTATAGGCAGAAACTTTATATGTGCAATACAAATGCAATAAAAGGCACACTGTGTGTGATGGTCATTTTTATGTGTCAACTTGATTGGGTCACAAGGTGACCAGATATTTAGCAAACATTAGTGTGTTTCTGTAAGGATGTTTTGAGGGGAGATTAGCATTTACCTTGGTGGACTGAATAAAGCAGATTGCCTTCTGTAATGCGGATGGGCCTCATTAAAATCAGTTACAGCATGAATAGAATAAAAAGGCTGGCCCTCCTTTTACTAAATGAGAATGATTTTTACCTGATAGCCTTTGAACCGGAAAGTTGTTGTTGCTGTTGTTTTCCTTGCCTTCAAAATTCAGATAGAAACACTGACATTTCCTGGTCTTGAGACTGCCCGCCATTGGGCTAGAATTACAGCATTCTTTCCTCAAAGGCCTGGGTGTCAAGCCTTGCTAACTCACCCTGCAGATCTTGAGATTTGACAGACTCTATAATCCCATGGGCCAATTTGTTATAATACATCTCTCTGAATGTAGAACTATCAATCTATAGCTATAAATGAATCTATCTATCTATCATCCATCTATCTATCTATCTATCTATCTATCTATCTATCTATCTATCTATGTCCATGCATCCTTTTGGTCCTGTTTCTCTGAGAACCCTGAGTATTACACTATTCTAACACAATGATCCTTAGAAGACCAGTTGGAAAATACAAAAGAGCAAATAATATTTCGTGAAAGTAACTATCTATAGAACCAGATAGTTTTAAAATTAATTGAATACTATCATCAGCATAACAAGGAAAAAATAAAGTTCTTTTAGTACTAAAAACCATTCAAATTGGAGTGAAGATTAAAGAGATTTTAATCTGGTGGAGAAAACTGGCCACCTCACTAATTAGCTTCCATAGAGAAAGAAACCTAAAAGTAGAAAAATAAATCCAAATGAAGTGAAACATTAGAAATATCATTGGTTATAACATGGTGACACTTTTTTATTGCAAAATGTCACTGAGTTAAAAGTGAGACTATCTTATCAGTCAATGCAATAAATAAATATTTTTTGTTTATTTTTATTCAACCATTTAATAATACTGATTTAGTGTGCTAAATGCTGAGTACTGAACATCAAACAATGTGTAAGACACAGAGCCTTGTTTCAAAGTCACCTAAAATTTGGTAAAGAGAAGCCATATTAAGAAACCTAATAGGAAAAGGGAGGTAAAGTGTTAGAGAAAGCATAATTCCAATACATCACTGTGACATAAAAATTTCACGGGTAAACTCTACTAGTCTTGGAAAAGAAAGTTCAGAGAGGTTAAGAAAGGCTGTTTCAGAAGAATGAGTGGAGTCTAATAAGACAAATCAGCATTGGTTTGGTAGACAAGATCTCAGTGTCAGGGATCAGAAATGCAGGAACATCAAAATGTACAGAGACTTGAAACAAAATTACATGCATTTGGAAGGTTCAGTTATGTATAAATCTGTGAGACATGATACTGGTTGCAGGTGACAAGGTTAAAATATAGGCATCATTAAGTTTTTGTATACTATAGGAGACACTTTTTTAAAACTTATCTCTTCACTATTCTTTTTAGTAAGATAATTTTGTTTAGTCAACATATTGTGAAATCATAGACTTCAGGGATGGTTGGTTTCTTCCTTACGTCTAAGAATGAATTCAATTTCTACTGGTGTGGGCATTGCCATGACTTGTAATATTGACCAATACTTAAAGGTAAGTTAACCAAGAAAGTTCTAGGAAGTTTATACTTTTAACCAAAATAAATAAAAGCATTTGACTTGCTCAACAGTGCCTGAATTTCTGGATTCTTTTATTACTTTTACTTTTACTTGAAATGAGACTGTCATTTTTCTGAGCTCTTCTTTCTTTTATTACCTTTATAAAGCCTTACAATGACCTTGACAATTCTCTACTGTGTTTAATCTTCTAATCTATTTACCTAGAATCTAGGATTTGTTTTTTTTTTTGTTCTGGGGAATTGTTCATCTTTCTATTTTGTCACTGCATAACACACAATGCCATCTTTTCTGTCTCTGACATGAGGATCCTCATTTTTGATACCCACTTTCTAAGCTAGTGCCACACATTCAGATATTTTTTAATGACACCTAATTCCTGATGCCAGCATTCTGCATTAGTCAGCAAAAACTAAATTATACTGTGGAAACAACAAAAATGGCAAAAGAAACCTCAATAGATTTCTGTAACAAAAGTTTATTTTTCATTCAAATGTAGTTGGCAGGGGATTAGCAAAGTGGTCATTCTAGAATATCAGATTGTACAGGGTTTACCATCTTTTAAATACATCATATCACATGAGGCATGCAGTCACCTTCATCATAGAAGCAAGGGAAAAAAATGGTGGAGGTGAATGATAAAGTATTTCTGACTCTTGGAGTTGAGAAATGTTACTTTTGCTTATATTTCATTGCCCAGATCCTTTCATATGGCTCAGAAATTCAGGGCAGGAAAGAATGTCTCCATCTCTAACTGGAATGTTATATATTTTATTGTTACCAAAAATGATTTTTGTTACATTTATATGTATTTGTTTGTTGACATTATAAATATTATCCTCATCTCTATTCATCTATTGATATTTTTCTGTTGAGTCGTTGTGTTTCTTATCATCTTTGTGGTGTTCTCCATGATTTTTTATTGTCTTCTAATCATAAATGTGTATTTCCTTTTAAATATTATACATTTCATGTTCCTGTTGAGATTTAAGAGTGCTGGTTAGTACCTAGAGAACAGTAGTTTTGTGAAAGTTTCTGCTTCCTTTCTGAAACTATACATCAATATACTATTCTATCCCCTGAAAGTGTGGCTCTGGGTAGATGTATCCATGCAGGGGTATATGATACAACCTCACATTTGGCCACCTCCAAATTATTGATTCTTATATCCCCAATTTATGCCTAATTAAAATTCAAAAGAAAAGGTCATAAAAATCAGCAAAGAACCCAGAGGAAATGATACTTTCAACAGGCCCATATCTGGACTACTCCTTTTCTTTATAATACTTTCTACCTTAATAGTAACCTTGTGTGTTTTAGTGTTATTTATTTTCTTGTAATTGAGATTTGCTTTTTAAAAAAGTTCTGCATAGAATTCACAGACAGGAATACAATTTTAAATTATTTTCTCCCATTCCATGGCTTATCTTTCAATTTTCTAACCAGTGCTTTTCAAAGAGCAAACTATTTTAAAATTGATAAAATCCAATATGTTAAGATTTAAACAATTGTTTTCAACATGACACCTAAAAACTCTTCGACTAGCCTCAGGGCATAAATGCATTGTTCTATGCTTATTCTAGAAATTTTATGGTTTTAGGTTTTATATTTAGGACAATGCCTTATTTTCAGCTGGTTTTTGTATAGCTTGTGTTTTTTGTTGTTTGTTCTGCTTTTGAATATTCAAGGTATTTCAGCACTATCTGTCGAAAAGACTACTTTTTCTCATTGAATTGAATTCTATTGTATTTTAATCTACTGACAAATATGTATAGTACTTCTTCTGAGATCTCTTTTTTTCTGCTTTATATGCCTATACTTTTTTCCAATATGACATCATTGTGATAAATGATAATTTGCAATAGATTTGGGCATCACATGAGAGCAGTGTGAAACTTCAAACTTTTTTGTTCTGCATTGTTTTGTTTATACTACATTATTTTTCATTTTCAGCAGTTTTAAGCTTTTGTAGTGAAGGAGTTAGGGGAGAACAATCTCTGTTAATACCCTTACAACAGTGGCTGCTGTCCATTCTGCCCCAAAGCCTGCATCACAAGCAAGTCTTTCTTAAGATACTCAAGTAATTTTTGTGCATATCATGGGAACCAGTCTCTGATAATTCAACATAGGTTCTTTTCTATTTTCCCTAAGTGTTGGCCAGTCTGAGAAATAAAGGGAAAGAGTACAAAAGAGAGAAATTTTGAAGTTGGGTGTCTGGGGGAGACACACATGTCGGCAGGTTCCGTGATGCCCCCTGAGCCATAAAACCAGCAAGTTTTTATTAGCAATTTTCAAAGTGGAGGGAGTGTACCAATACAGTGTGGGTCACAGAGATCACATGCTTCAAGGGTAGCAAAAGATCACACGGCAGAAGGTCAGGGCAAGATCACAAGGTCAGGGCAAAACTAGAATCACGAATGAACTTCCATGTCCCGCTGTGCACGCACTGTCATTGATAAACATCCTTACAGGGTTCAAGAGCAGAGAACTGGTCTGACTAGAATTCACCAGACTGGAATTTCCTAATCCTAGCAAGCCTGGGAGTGCTACAGGAGGCCAGGGCAGGTTTCATCCCTTATCTGCAACTGCATAAGGGAGACAACCCCAGTGCGGCCATTTTAGAGGACCCCCCGGGAATGCATTCTTTCCCCAGGGCTGTTAATTATTAACATTCCTTACTGGGGGAAGAATTCAGTGATATTTCTCTTACCTGTTTTCAGTAATATGAGAAATATGGCTCTGTCCTGCCTGGCCCACAGGAAGCCAGACTTTAAGGTTATCGCTCTTGTTCCCTGAAAATCACTGTTATCCTGTTCTTAAGGTGCCTGGATTTCATATTGTTCAAACACAAATGCTTTACGAACAATTTGTACAGTTAATGCAATCATCACAGGGTCCTGAGGTGGCATACATCCTCAGCTTAGGAAAATGATGTAATTAAGAGACTAAAGTAAAGATAGGCATCAGAAATTATAAGAGTATTGATTGGGGAAGTAGTAAATGTCCATGAAATCTTCACAATTTATGCTCTTCTGTCACGACTTCAGCAGGTCTCTCTGTTCAGGGTCCCTGACTTCCTGCAACATTGCACACCTGTTGCTGTTTTTGGAGAAAAACCTGAGAGAAATTGGAAATTTCTCCAGTGTATATGACATAAATGTGTTCTCTAATTTTCCCCTAGCCCTCTCTTCCTGATTAATAAAACTAGCTTGCTGAACTCTTCTTACTGGCATCCAGCAGCATAAATACTATGCGAGCTAGTAACAACACAACTTCTCTGTTTGGAGGTGCCTGTCCTTTCTTAGGTTTCTGGTTAGTTTGGGAACCTGTGTCCCCAGCTATTTGATGTACTCAAGAAAACTGTGAAATTGCAGATTGTCCAATTTTTTTTTATGTGTTTATTTGTTTTTGTTGTTGTCTTAGGGTGAGAGTGACGTTGTTTCAAGCTCTATATGTCCTGCATGGAAGGCAATGTTACGCACATAGCTCTTTAGCTATATTTTGGGTACTTTCAGCATAACAGACATGTGTTTCCAAAATTCAGCTCTGCCATCCACCACATTATTGATTCTTGTATCCGTAATTCATACCTAATTAAAAATCAAAATTCAAAATATTTAAAAACATAGGTCATAGTGATCAACTGGTTTAGCTGAATGGTATAAGTTTCCATTCAATACATCTTCTTACTTGAACTGATTATTTTTTAAATCTTTTTATAAGACCTATAACAACAATACTTTTGAGAGGCATAAGAGCAGAGATAGGTAAATTTGGAATGAGCTCAAGTGAGTAAAATTTCAGAATTTTAGTGAAGAAGATGGTAATAAGGATGGAAAGGGAAGCAGTGGTTTCAGGAGGCAGAAGGGACTTAATTTAATGAGTGATTAACTTCTGAGATCTTTAAGTAGACCATGATAATATGTCCTTGTTTTGTTTTGTTTTCTTTTGTTTTGTTTTTTGGCATGACTGTGAAGAGTGTGAAAATCTTAAGTATAGTCAGCTAGACACGTGTGGGAATCAATTTGGAAAAAAAAAAAAAAAAATACCAGACATTAACTGGGTTCTTTGTTGTATGCATACACTCAGCTATTGTCTTGTGGATATGTTATTTTATTTAATCTTCACAGTTAGAATTTAAGACACGTTTTATTTCAATCACAATTGTACAGATTAAGAAGCTGAGTCGTAATGAAATTGAGTAGCATGAACACTTTGTGGCAGAGCACAGAATATACTATAACTCAAGATTTCTAAATCTTAGCAATATTGATATTGTAGGGCTGTATAGTTTTCATGGTGAGCTATCTCAGGCACTGGAGCTTCTACTCACTAGCCGCTAGTAACACCCTCATGCTCCACCCAGGTTGTGACAACAAAAGGCATCTCCAGATATTGCCCAAAGTTCCTCAGGGCAAGTGGGGATATTTACCCTATTTTGAGAACCTATGGTTTCCTCACTCTAACTTCAAATTCTGTGTTATTAACAAGCATTCTAGATTGCCTCCCGGAGTTCACCACGTATCTTTTACTTTGACATTAACAGATCATGAGTCCTATAAATACTGTCACTCTAAATGAAGGCAATGGTATAAACTAGATTTTAAGTACTATATGAAAATTGTAAAAATTAAGTAAAGTTTTCTTGTTCTCATGGTAATTTTAATATCTCTAGCATATGCCTAATATTAAATAATTCACCTAACCCATTTTGTTTCCTATTACATTTTATTAGCAACATTAAACTGCTCTTTAAAATTCATAGAAGTCCATCTGTATTTATTATACTTTCTAGACAGGCACATCTTTTTCAACTTCATTTTATGAATCAATAATTTACCTTCTAATTATATGTACTTCATGGTAAAGGTCTTTTGCCACATCTAATTAAAGCAAAACACTTAACATTTATATTCCCCACAAGATCTTTGGTTTACATTTTTATTATTAACATTTCAATTCAAATTATATTTCCATAGTTTTTCTCAAAATAAAGTGGTAGATGGAAACTAACATCTGTTAGGGTGGCAGCATTACTATTAGTATCTATATATTTTAATAAACCTTTATTAAATACTCACTCTTTGAATCAGAAATGTATAGTTTCCAGGAGAGACCCAACAGAAACGTTCTGAACTGGAAAAACAAGATGAAACAAATGCTAAAAAAACAATCACAAGAAAAATTTTAGGGGCTTATGGATGTATAGAATCCCAGTTTGGTTTTAGTTTTAGGAACTTTTGAAAATTAAATATCATTGAAGAAAAAGTCAAAAAATTTCAAGTTAAAGGAATATTAATTGAGATTTCAATGGAATTCTATTTATTAAACAATATAGTCAAGTAGGTTTACAAGCAAGTATTAAATCAAGGATAGTAAGCAGTAACTTTATTACTTTTTGGCTAAGTAGTAAAGCAAGGGTCTGGTTACTGGGATATCAAAGAAATACTGTTAAAATATGAGAGACCATGATATAAAGAATACACTTTAGTCATTGAACTGGTTTTGTGGTCAGGTGACTGTTTTTCCTAATTCAAGCTCAAATGCACATTAATAACTGTAGGAATTTCATAGGGCTTTAAACTACAGTTACTCCATTGATAAAAGTGAAGATCATATCTATCTTGCAGGAGTCTTATGAAGATCAAACATTTATTGTTCTTGCTTATGGCAACTATTGGTCTTAGGACAGATGCTGGTGAAGGGGTTTAATTACATGTGTAATTAGAAAGCTAAATTGAATTACAGTGGTTAGATGTAGCTAAGACATACAATATAAGTAATACATTATAAATATTTTTTTTCTCTACAACTTGTTTGGTGTAAGATGGCAAATATAAAATAATAAGCATATGATAGCAAGATAATGTATGATACAAAATGAGAACAATTTTTGATTCTTCTTTTCAGAAAGATTCTTAAATAATCACAATGTAGAAAAAATAGTATAACCCATCTTCAACATTTATCAATATATGTTCAATCTTGTTTCATCTATAGTCCTACCCAATTCCCCATACCTCAATTCATGTGAAGTAAATGCCAATTAAAGAATCCATTTAGGCAGGGCACAGTGGCTCATGCCTGTAATCTAAGCAATTTGCAAGGCCAAGGCAAGTGAATCACTTGAATCCAGGAATTTGAGATCATCCTGGGCAACATGGCAAGACCTTGTCTCTGAAAATAATACAAAATTAGCTGGGCATGGTGTTGCACACTTACAGTCCCAGCTACTAGGGAGGCTGAGGTGGGAGGACCAATTGATCTCATGAGGTTGAGGTTGAGGTTGCTGCAGTAAGCAGTGATCATGCCCACTGCAATCCAGTCTGAGTAACAGAGTGAGACCCTGTCTCAGAAAAAAAAGTATTTAAAAATATGCCATTATATATCTTTAAAAGATAATTGATTTTTAAAACATAAAATGTAGCCTCATATGATAATCACAAGAAATGTCTTAAATATTAGAAACAGAGTCATTTTATTTATTGAACAGTTTTAAGACAAATCAGATTGTGAATATAATTGAATGACCAACTCAAAATCTTTTCTTAGACACTTTTCTTTTATTTCATTTTGAAGTATAATTTGCCTGTAATGAATTTCATACATCTCATGTATACTTTCAATGAGTTTGTGTATGTATGTGTGTGTATATATATATGTATGCATGTGTGTATATATTATATATATGTGTGTGTATGTACATATTTATATTTATAGATCTAAGTTGCTGTGCATACCATAGCCTTTATCTCAGAAAAACTATGTATACCTTCAGGGCAATGTTCTCTCTCAGAAGCAACTTCAAATCACATTTTTGATTCTATAACTATAGATCAGTTTTGCTTTTTTTTTTTTTTTTTGGTTTACTTATTCACATTATAAAACATGTAGCCTTTATGTATGAAATATCTTACTCAATATAATAAGATTCACCCATATTGTTGCATGTATCAGTAACTTTTTAAAAAGTATTATTGAGTAGTATTATATTAATGTACTATAATTTGCTTATTCATCTGTTAATGAACAATTAGGTTGTTTCCAATTTGGAGCTACTATGGTAAGTAGTTTTGAATATATGTTTTTCTATCTCTTGAGTCATACCTAGGAAAAGAACTATACTTTTATAGTATAAGTGTCTTTTTAAGTTTAAAAATAACCGGGAAATAGATTTCCCAAATTAGTTGCATCATTTTATACTCTCACTAGCAATGGATGGTGAGAATTGTAGTACCTACAAATAATTACCAACATGTGAGTTCTCGGTTTTTAAAATTTTAGCATTTTAATTGGATTTGATGTAGTATGTTATAGTTTCAACATTCAGTTTCCTCATGTTGAGGCTGTTGAGTACTTATTTATGTGATTATTGGCTATGTGTATACTTTGTGTAAACTTTCTTTTCAAGTCATTTGACCATATTTGGGGTTGCTTTTATTACGGAGTTGTATAATCCTAGTGGATGCTGTGTTGTACTCCAATGACTCCCTTTTTACCTTCCTTTTAGAATTGGATCTTTCATTTCTCCAGTCCCAGCTCTTAGTGGCTGGCAGTATTGAGCCAATTCCCTTTCTGGATATTGCCCTCAGATGAAACTAGCTGTTTTGTTCAAATCAGGCTCTTAGGCGGTGAGCTTGCTTCAAATAACTGGTTGGGGTGGTCATGTCATGCTCTTACCATTTTACTTTAACTGTGACAACTCTGAAGGGATTTCCTAGTTCCAGGGTGCCTCCTAAGATAAGCAAAATTCTTTATTGTGATTGTAATGTATTTTGACTTTTCTCAGAGACAATCTGGTTTTCTCTACCTCTGTAGAAGTTTTGATCACAAGAGCCCTCCAGACTAACTTTTCTACATGAAATTCTTTGTCTCAAATTATTTTTTCTCAATGACTCTTTCCTGTGGCAATTGGTAATAAGAACTTCCAGTGAAGAAGTCTGAGGTGTTCTACTAGAGAGAAATATGTCACATGGAACGGAACTAAAATCCCCAACATGCGAGTGAGAAGGCCCTCTGCACAGTCTGTTAAAGTGAGACTTCAGTTGACTTTAGCCTAGTTAATTTCTCAATGCAAACATATGAGGGATTGCAAGCATGTAAGGTACATATGAAGAACCATTCAGGTAAGCCCAGAAAATGCACAGAAGCATGAGATGTAGTGATGACTTGTTTTAAGGCACTGAGTTGTGAAAAATTTTGTTATGCAGCAATTAATAACTGGAACGCTTGTTTATATTTATTATTCCCTTAAATAAGTGTATTTTACAATTATTTGTTCTTATCAGATTCTTAAAATGAAACCTCTTATCCATGATTTTAAGCCATTGCTTTATTCTAATACAGTCATTTATGGCAATACATTTCCCTCCTAATGCTACTGAAACTGCAACTTACAAAATTGATATGATGTATTCCTATTGTCATCCAGTTTGAAATATTTATGCATTTATTTCAATTCCCTTTTTATACATTTGAATTAATTTAGAATATAATTGATTAATTTCAAAACATTTGTGGAATATATATATAGAGAGAGGGAGAGATAGAGATGATTGATTTGTAATATAATCCACTGTGGTGACATATACCTTGTAAAATTTCAATCTTTTGAATCCTTTGATGTTTATGCTAATAAGAATCACATGTATGTTCAAAAAAAAATAAAACAATGTAAGATATTAGGTAGTTGAGAATAATTGTTACACCCCATGTTCTCCAAATTTCTGTGAGGTCAAGTTTGCTGATATTGATTATTTGTTTATGCATGCTGTCAACTGCTGTGAAGGCAATTTTGTTCCAACTGTAATTTTAGATTTGTCTATTTACACTTTTGGTTCTCATGACTTCTGATTCATGTGTTGTGAAATTTCCATTATGCCTATACATATTGTTATGAGTAAGTCTTTTGAAGGATCAACCTATTTTTATTATTACAAGTGTTCTTTTTTTCCTCTGAAAATTTCCTCATTTTGAAGTGTGATTTTCCTGGCATCAATACAGACATTCTAGCTTTATTATAGACAATATTTGCATGGGATATCTAAAAATCACATTACCTTTAGCCTATTGATATACTTGTATTTCAAGTGTACATCAGGGGCGTCCAAACCACTGCTGTATTGTTACTGGGTCAGTAGTCCATTAGGAACCAGGCATACAAGCAGGAGGTGACTGGTGGGCCAACAAGCCAAGTTCCCTCTGTATTTACAGCCACTCCCCATCACTCACATTATTGCCTGATCTTCCCCTCCTGACAGATGAGCTGCAGTAATTAATTCTCTCAGGAGCACAAATCTTACTGTGAACTGTGCATGCGAGGGATCTAGGTGGCATGCTCCTTATGAGAATCTAATGCCTGATGATCTGTCATTGTCTCCCATCACCCACAGATGGGACTGTCAAGTTGCAGAAGGCTTGCACTAATTCTACATTATGATAAGTTGTCTAATTGTAATATTGCAATGTAGTAATGATAGAAATAAAGTGCATGATTAATGTAATGTTCTTGACTCATCCTGAAACTATCCCCTTCCCCACAGCCCCCACTCCATAGAAAAATTGTATTCCACAAAACTGATTTCTGGTGCCAAAAAGGTTGGGGACCATGGGTGTGCATCATGCAAACTTGTTTCTAGATAGATTTTCCAATTTTATCCAGACTTGTAATTTTGGGTGTTTTTTTTTTTTTTTTTGGAGTGTTCAGTTTATTTATATTTCATGGACTAATTCGTATTTAATAAATTTAAGTATACCCTCTTAATATTGCTTTTATTTTCAGATATCTTTTCATTCAGTCTTTTTTCTTTCTTTCCTTTATTTGGATTGTGTATTTTTTAGTATTTTAATATATCTATCAAGTTTATTTTTATCAAGACAACTTCGCTTTAACATTTATGAAATGCTGTAGGGATTATAGTATGCAAGCTTTACTTACCATAAATTATTACTTAACATGAATTATTATTATATTGGTTTATGTGTAATATAAATTGTGCACAGTGTGCTCACGTTTAATTTCCCTTGTTCTTTGCAATATCCTATTAATATATTTTATCAGTACATGTCACAGCTACCCAGCATATTTTATTCTGTCATTTAAACTATCAATGGGGTTTTAAAAAATTAAATATCTAACTATAATTTCACTATCTTGTGTATCTGACTTTCTTTTTAAAATATTATTGTAACTTGATAAATTAAAATTGTATGTATTTGATATTCTGTCTGGTATTATTTCCTAGTACAAAGAACTTTCATTAAGATACACTGCAGAGCTAATTTAATGGCTATGTATTATCACCATTTTTATTTGTTTGAAAATTATTTTTTCCTCTTTGTTAGATACAGATGATTGGTTGACATCCTTTTTTAAAAATGTCCTTTCATTGTTTTGGCTTCATTTGATTTTGCTGGGTGAAATCAGGCATTATTTATAACATTGTTTCCCTGTATGTAATGTCTTTTTATTCTAGCCTCTTAAGAATGTAACCTTGTTTTTCAAATGAATAGCTACAATATGCCCAGGTGTGACAATTTTTCATTTCTATTCACCTACTGTGCATTTTTTGAGCCTGTTAAATTTAAAGAAATTGTTAAATCCAATTTGGAGAAAATTCACCCATTATTGCTTCAAATATTTTAAACAATGTTCTTTCCTTTGTCTCATTCTTGGACTTCAATCCCTTGATGTTACACCTCAGATAACTGTTACGTCTCTGTTCTGTATTTTATTATTTCTCTCTCTGTTGCAATGCAAATGTAATGCAATGCAATGTAATATGTTCTATTAACTTCTATAAATACAAATTTATATTTTTCTTCTGCAACGTTCAGTTATTTTTGTATATTTTGTATATGTGTGTATGTATAAATATAATGTATATGTTTATATACACACACATGCAGATTTCTAGTTTTTAGTTCTCCAATTTCAATTTGACTCCTTATAAAGATCTTATGCTAATCCTTAATTATATATCTCCTCACAATACTTTCCACAACTCCCTATAATTTCTTTCACACATTTATAGTACATTTGTTAATGTTAATGTACAGTGTATCAGTAAATCTGCTTGAATTGATTATGTATTTTGTCTGTTATGTGCCACATTTTCTTGTTTCTTTGCATGCTTTGTAATTTTTCAAATTCATTATTTTGATCAACTAGACCATAATTTAGGATGGTTTCCTATTTGTGTTTTAAAGTTTAATGGTTTTGGAAAAAGGCATAGTACCATGTATTCTTCATTACAGTATGCTACAAAGTAGTTTAATCACTTCTAGATTTCTCTGTGCTTTACTTATTCCTCCCTCTACTCACTGAAATCTTACCAACCACTGATCTTCTTACTATCTTCCTAGTTTTGCCTTTTTCAGAATGTTACAGAGTTGGAATTAGAGAGTATGTAGTCTTTTTAGGCTAGCTTTCTTCATTTAGCAATATATATTAAGGTTATACACACACACACACACACACACACCCACACACACACACACACACACGCTCATATATATGAATGTACCACAGTTTTCTTATCCATTCATCAACTGAGAGACATGTGAGGTGCTTTTAGTTTGGGCAAATATGTATAAAGTCATTATCAGTATTCATGTGTAGCAGGTTTTTGTGTGAACATTAGTTTTTTTTTTTTTTTTTTTTTTTTTGAGATGGAGTCTCGCTCTGTCGCCCAGGCTGGGGTGCAGTGGCCGGATCTCAGCTCACTGCGAGCTCCGCCTCCCGGGTTCACGCCATTCTCCTGCCTCAGCCTCCCAAGTAGCTGGGACTACAGGCACCCGTCACCTCACCCAGCTAGTTTTTTGTGTTTTTTTTAGTAGAGATGGAGTTTCACCACATTAGTCAGGATGGTCTCGATCTCCTGACCTCGTGATCTGCCCTTCTCGGCCTCCCAAAGTGCTGGGATTATAGGCTTGAGCCACCGCGCCCAGCCAACATTAGTTTTTTATTTGGGTAAATATTGAGGGTGGTGATAGTTGGATAAGACTATGGTTAAATTTTTAACAATCTATCTTGCAAAGAAGCTATATTAGACCATTTTCATGCTGCTGATAAAGACATACTAAGACTGTGAAGAAAAAGAGGTTTAATGGACTTACAGTTCCATGTGACTGGGGAAGCCTCACAACCATGGCAGAAGACAAGGCGGAACAAGTCACATCTTACATGGATGGCAGCAGGCAAAGAGAAAGCTTGTGCAGGAAAACTCCTGTTTTTAAAACCATCAGATCTCATGAGACTCATCACGAGAACAGCATGGGAAAGACCTGCCCCCATGATTCAATTACCTCCCACCAGTTTCCTTCCACAAAACATGGGAATTGTGGGAGTTACAATTCTAGATGAGATTTGGATGGGGACACAACCAGATTATGTCATTCTGCCCCTGCACCCTCCCAAATCCCATGTCCTCACATTTCAAAACCAATCATTCCTTCCCAATAGTCCTTCAAATTCTCAACTCGTTTCAGCATTAACTCAAAAGTCCACAGTACAGAGTCTTATCTGAGACAGGGCAAGTCCCTTCTGCCTATGAGCCTGCAAAATTAAAAGCAAGTTAGTTACTTCCTAGATACAATGGGAGTACAGGCATTGGGTAAATACAGCTGTTCCAAATGGGAGAAAATGGCCCAAAAAAGAAGCTACAGGCCCCATGCAAGTCCGAAATCCAGTGGGGCAGTCAAATCTTAAAGCTCCAAAATGACCTCCTTTGACTCCATGTCTCACTCAGGTCACGCTGATGCAAGAGGTGGTGGATTCCCATCGTCTTGGACAGCTCTGCCCCTGTGACTTTGCAGGGTACAGCCTCCCTTCTGGCTGCTTTCATGGGCTGACATTGAGTGTCTGTGGCTTTTCCAGGTGCACTGTGCAAGCTGCCAGTGGATTTACCATTCTGGGGTCTGGAGGACAGGTAGCCCTCTTCTCACAGCTCTACTCCACGGTGCCCCAGTAGGGACTCTGGGTGGGGTCTCTGACCTCACATTTCCCTTCTGCACTCCCCTAGCAGAGGTTCTCCATGAGGGCTATGCCCCTACAGCAAACTTCTGCCTGGATATCCAGATGTTTTCATACAATCTCAAATCTAGGTGGAGGTTCCAAACCTCAATTCTTGACAGGCTCTTCACCATGTGGAAGCTGCCAAGGCTTGTGGCTTGCACCCTCTGAAGCCACAGCCTGAGCTATACCTTGGCCCCTTTTAGTCACTGCTGGAGTAGTTGGGATACAGGACCCCAAGTCCCAAGACTGCATACAGCACAGGGACCCTGGGCCTGGCCCATGAAAGCATTTTTTTTTTTTCTCCTAGACCTCTGAGCCTGTGATGGGAGGGACTACCATGAAGACCTCTGACATACCCTGGAGACATTTTTCCCATTGTCTTGGGTATTAACATTCGGCTCCTCGTTGCTTATGCAAATTTCTGCAGCTGGCTTGAATTTCTCCTCAGAAAATGGGAATTTCTTTTCTATCGCATTATCAGGCTGCAATTTTTTTTGAACTTTTGTGCTTTGCTTCCTTTATAAAACTGAGTGTCTTTACAGCACCCAAGTCACATCTTCAGTGCTTTGCTATTTAGAAATTTCTTCCGCAAGATACCCTAAATCATCTCTCTCAAGTTCAAAGTTCCTCAGATCTTTAGGGCAGGGGCAAAATGCCACCAGTCTCTTCTCTAAAACATAGTAAGAGTCACCTTTGCTCCAGTTCCCAACAATTTCCTCATCTCCATCTGAGATCACATCAGCCTGGACTTTATTGTCCATACTGCTATCAGCATTTTGGGCAAAGTCATTCAACAATTTCTAAGAAGTTCCAAACTTTCCCACATATTCCTGGCTTCCAAGCCCTCCAAAGTTTTCCATCTCCTACCTGTCTCCCAGTTCCAAAGTTGCTTCCTCACTTTCAGGTATCTTATCAGCAGCACCCCACTCTACTGATACCAATTTACCGTATTAGTTCATTTTTGCACTGCTGATAGACATTCCTATACTGGGAAGAAAAAGAGGTTTAATGAACTTACAGTTCTGCATGGCTTTGGAGGCCTCACAATCATGGTGAACACAAAGAGGAGCAAGTCACAACTTACAAGGATGGTGGCAGGCAAGAGAGAGAGAGTTTGTGTAGGGAAAATTCTGTTTTTAAAATCATCGGATCCATGAGACTTATTCACTATCATGAGAAGAGCATGGGAAAGACCCACTCCCACGATTCAGTTACCTCCCACTGGATTCCTTCCATGAAACACAGGAATTGTGAGTTACAATTCCAGATGAGTTTTGGGTGGAGACACAGGGAACCCATGTCAGCAGCTGTACCATTTTGCATTCCCACCAGCAATGAATGAGACCTCCCATTGCTCCACAATCTTGCCAGAGTTTGGTATTGTCAGGATTTTGTTTAGTTTTGGATTTTAAGGTATATGAAGTGATATCTTGTTCAAGTTTCAGTTACCTTCAAGATTTTGTTACTTATCTTTGATTTTCTGCAGCTTGAATATGTTGTATCTAGGTGAATTTATTTTTGGTGTTCATCCTGCCTAGTGTTCCCTGAATCACCAGGGAACTTCCGGAATCTGTGGTGTTTCCTGATCATGGGGGCTTTCTTCATCTGTCATTTGGGGTCTAACATTAATTTGGGAAAATTCTCAGTCAATATTGCCTCAATTGTTTATCTTGTTTCTTTCTCTTCTACTTCTTCTGATAACCTAATCATGCATATATCTTTAGTAGATGGTTATTGAATATTCTGTTGTGTTTTTTTCAGTGTGTGTTTTTTTTCAATGTTTGACATTAATATCGACATTTTTTCAAAGTCAGAGATTCTTTCTTCATCCACATCCAGTCCTCTAATGAATCCATCAAAAGTGTTCTTTACTTCAGTTACAATGTTTTGATTTATTTTGCTTCATTCTTAGAATTTAATCTCTTTGCTTTCAAACTGTCACCTCTAAAACTCAGGTGGAAATTTAATTGCCGTTGTGATGATGTCAACACCTGGAACTTTTAACAAGTGATTAGGTTTTAAGAGTTCTGCTCTTATGAATGGATTCATACTGTCATCTCTTGATTAGGTTAGCTATTGTGAGAGTCTGGCTTCCCTTTTCTCTCTGTTTATTGTGCTCTCACTCTCCCTCACCCTCTCTCACCATCTAATGCCTTCTTGTATGTTATGAAGCATCAAGAAGACCCTAATCGGATTTGGCCCCTCAATCTTGTACTTCCCAGCCTCCAAACTCTGAGTCAAAAAAAACAAAAACAGAAACAAAAAAAACTCTCTTCTTTTCTTTTATTTTATTTAAATAAAGTATACAGTCTGTAGTATTCCATAAATGCAGCAGAGAATGAACTAAGACATTACCCATTTGTGCCCGCATGTTTTCTGTTTTTTGTTAGAGCTCTTAGATATTAATTATAGTTGCTTTAAACTCAAGGTCTGAAAATACCAGCAGTCCTGCCATATCTGAATCTGGTTCTAATATTTGCTCTTTCTTTTCACACTGTGAGTTAGCCTTTTATTATGCCTTGTAATTTTTGTGTTGAAAACCAGACGTGGTGAAAGAAACTCTAATAAATAGAAATGGAAAGAAACTTTTTACTTAGTGTTTATGGGTGAAAGAAATACTAATAAATAGACCTTAGTGATGTGGTGGTAAGGTGTGGGAGGGGAAGTATTCTATATTTCTATGATTAGGGCTCAGTCACTTAGTGAGCCTATGCGTCTGAGCTGTGACCTGCACAAGTGCTTATTAGACCCCCCTTTTAGGAGAGACAAGTTGGCTTGAGGCGGTGGAGTTGGATATTTCTCTTCTTCCAGGTTGGTTAGGGTTTGATAAAATCTCAATAGGCGCTGATAAAATAATTTCTTTTGAATCCAAGCCTAGTTAAGAAAAAAACAACGTGGCACATTTCAAGATGATTATTTTCCCCTTTCTCTACTAGGGATTTTTCATCAATATTCACTGTGAGAACCTAGTAGAGCTCCAGAAAGCAAAATTCACAAAAGTGTGCTTGCCCCCACCTCCACCCCACCCCACCACTCCTGCACTGAAGTTTTAACTCACAGACTTATCCAAACTGAGCGTCCAGCAATCCATCAATTATAGCTCAAGCTTTTCTGCCCGGGTACTGGTTCCTGCAGCTTTTACTCACTGGTTTATGCTCTGAAATTTGTGATTTTCTGTATCTGCCTGTCTGTCTCTGTATTTTTTCTCCTGTGACCTCGTTTATTTGAGCAATATAAAAAGAGTTGTTACGTTATTTAGCTTGTTGAGTCTTCTGTTTGTAGATAGGATGGCATGGTGACTTCCAAACTGCTGGAGTGAGCAGTGAAATTCCCAATACATAGTTGCTTAAAGGCACATGATGAACACCTTTTCATAAGCTTACTTGTCATCTTTAGATCTTCTATAGTGAGTTGTTTGTTCAAACATTTTGCCCACTTTATTAAGTGAACTGTCTGTTTACTTACTGCTGAGTTTTAAGTGTTCTATGTATACTTGGATATGGTGAATTTCAAAATGACTACTTTGCACTGGAGAATTTTATAAAATGGTCATGTTTTCTCTTTCCCTGACCCTAAGTACAGAGGAGGGGGGAGTAGGGAACTAGGGAGAGGGTGTTTTTCTGATCTTCACAGTGAGAACCATGTAGCGTTTCTATAGGGAAAACTATTGAAACTGTCAGGGCTCCCCTTAGACTGGCTCATAGGAGTTTAAATCTCTAGTTATGGTATACTTGGGCTACAGCTACTTACTGGTATCTGTTTAAGTATTCCTAACATTTACTGGCTCCTACAGTTTCTGCTTCTTATAAATTATGATTTTTCTATGTTTGCCTGTCTCTCAAATTTTCTGGGTGACAGTTTGCCCTTTGATTTAAATTCTCTGATGCATGTGGTTGCTTATTTTAAGTTTTCAGATTTTTTGTCTGAGTGTAGAAGTGATGATTTTCAGGTTTTTTACATGTCAGAGTGAAAACTGCTGTTATGTCATTTTTAAATTATATTTGGAACATTGTATATAACAATATTCTGGAGTATAATATCCTTTTCTGGATTTTCTACTTGGTTTTGTTGGGATGTGTTTCTACATATGCGACAATACCAAATTATTTAAATTATAGAGGCTTAATAATACATTTTCTGTCTTAGAGAAGTAATGCTTTCTCATTTCTATTTCTTCCCAGCTTTTAGGCTATCTTTGCTTCTGTGTGACTCAAAATGAATTTTGTAATTAATTTTAATAACTGCAGGAGACGAAGGAAAATGAATGCTTTTTATTTAGAATTGCTTACATTTATAAATAAACTTAGAAAAAAATGCAATATTTATTGTGCTAATTACTTCTATCCAAACACACTATGTATTTTTATCATGTTTTCAAGTCTATTTTTTTGTGTATGTAATTCAGTAGTTCTACAGACATAAGCATTTACTTTCAATTTTTTTATTTCCAGTTTTACTCCCATTCAAATTATTTATTGTTAAGGATTTTACTGTAAATAAGGATTTTCTCGATAATTTTATTTCTCATAGTCTTTTGTTTTCATGTATGTAAACTATTTATTATGCACATTTTATTGCTATCCTTTAGTAAACTTTCCTATTTTTCATGGCAGTTCACCCACTGATTTATGTAGAATTTCCAGATATGAATTATATCACATCGTCTCAGATTCTTATTTTTCTTCAATTCTGTTCTCTAATATTTTTATTTTGTCTAATTGCATTGAGTAATGTCTTCCACATTATTTTAAATAATAGTAGAAAGAGAGGGCATTTTATATTTGACTTTAGCAGAAAAGATTTTTGTGTTTCCATTAAATAAGAGAGAAGATTTTGGTTCAAAGTAAAACAGTTCATCAGCTAATATTTTAGTGCTTTTACTGTAAATTGATACTCTTTACATTTTTTATAATTTGTAAGATCATATG
>NW_016807895.1:176580-179488 GCF_001698545.2 Rhinopithecus bieti
TTGTTTTAAATAATATATTAGAATTATATTTTAATATTTTAAATAAATATATTAAATTCCAATACATTATTGTATATATAATACAATATATTAAATTCCAATACATTAATACAATAATGTATTGGATCTTAATAATTATATTACATGATGATGAACATCATGGTCCCTAAATTCAGTTAGTTTGAATTGTAACA
The DNA here is from genome assembly GCF_001698545.2 of Rhinopithecus bieti. Taxonomy (NCBI): domain Eukaryota; kingdom Metazoa; phylum Chordata; class Mammalia; order Primates; family Cercopithecidae; genus Rhinopithecus; species Rhinopithecus bieti. The sequence continues at coordinate 176,775 of NW_016807895.1, forward strand.
GAAGCTCCATCAATATTAATTTTCTAAAACTTCGGACAATGAGTTTAACCCCTCCAAACTCCTGATTTTAATTTTAAAAGGTGACCCCAGTAGTAACCAGTTTATAAAGCTGATGTAAAAATTAAATATTCCAAGCCCTTAGTAAGTAGCCAAGTGTTCACTATAGTATTTATTAAATGAAAATGGCAAAATGTCTGATGAAATGTAAACTTCTCATTCTAAGGCTTATCAAAACAGACCAATTTCATTTTGTTCTGGTGTCTCAGCAAATTCCATTGTTGTTTACCAAACTGTCAGACAAATATCTGATATGATTGCCTTGGGTATGTTTCTTAGTTCAAGCACCTCAGCCGGCTCATTTGAAGCAATTCTACTCTGAAGCGGGTATTTTAGAAGACATGATAGCACTGACCTTGCAAATGTGCAGCCTGATTTTTCCTATTATGTTTGTGGTGGAGCTTTGGGGTAGATCCAAATCATTTTTTTTTTTTTTCTTCTTCTTTCCTGAGGCAGGAATTTCTACCACCTTCCTACTCACTTCCATCATGAAGCCCAACATTGATCCACCCATCATGGGGGTTTAGTCTTCATCTGTTTATATGTTCTAACTGTTGGAGGAGAGAATAAGGATTATTTTATTCCACTATATAGGTTTTTTTAATACAATTGTTATCCCTACATAGGCAACAAGTTAGCCTCTCCAGCTATAGTAGATATAAAATACTTTTATTCCTACTTGAATAATATGTCTATTAAATGAAATCCTAATTAGATAGAATTCATTAGAGAGGAGGAGTAATTAATTAGGTTCCCCTGGACATCCTATAGTGTAGAAATTAATTAACAAATTTTAAAATGCTTTTATGCATTTTCAAAATGGTATTATCACCTTCAATAAATTACTTTCTATGCTTTTGCCTCTTTACTGTTATACCTATAGTAGAATTAAACAGCTAGACACTCAGTTTCTAAATACCTTTTAGTTTAATCTTCATGACATATCAAAAACTATCTCCCCATAAGACACATATTGTTTCCCCTCAAATTTATATATTGTATATTTTATTGCTATTGTACAACTGTATTAAATATGCATTTGTGTGTTCTTTCTTTCTTACTATGTAAGCTAAATTCAAAAAGTATGTCTGTCAAATATTTTGTATAATAATCAACAGAGGACTATAGTACTCATATTGATTTAAGTGTTGATGTTGCACAATGATGACAAGAGACTCTTGTAAAAAAATATAGGCTATGGAGTGAGCAACATGCATTTTAGTTCTTCCTTGTCACTGAATACACCTATGCAATTAGACCTATTACCTACCTTCTGCCACCTATTTATACTTCTGTTACCTGGAGTTTATAATCATTACCTTACCACCATGAGTATCTGTCTGCTAGCACCATGTGTATCTATCTTGAAATAACATTGTATCCTGCTTTAGGATTCCAATAATTGTCTTAACTTGTCAAAAGCAAATGCCTGCTTCTTTTAGATAATGAAAATGAAAATCTATTCTGTAAACATTTTACAGTGTTATAATCTAGGATCATTTTACACCAACACGTTCAGCATTTTGTCTGTATGGCAATTAATGTTATAATTGGATTTAAGAAATTCATTTATTTTTTTCTCTACACAAATAACTGAAAGATGCAAAGTACATAAATCACAAGAGAATGATGGATTCAGCACAATACCTTCTCTAAAGTTATCACCATATAGCAATCAGATTATGAATGGAATCACTACACAAAAGCTCTTGAGAGGAAACTGTATGTCCCTTCAAATTCTTTTTACAAGTAGTTTTAAGGATCGGTTATGAAGAAATCATCCACATATGGCTTCATTTAGTATTACAAGATATTTATTACGACAATTTTAACTTCACAGGAGGTATGAAGTGATGACTACATAAATTTACACGTACACATACATACACATGCAATAAAGACATTGAGTGACTGTAGTTATTTCTTACGAGGTCACAAGATTTTATGTTTACTGACATTATAACCATTTTTTGATGTCAAATTCATACATGTTGGTTGTACAAAAATACAAAAAAATTATGATAATCTACACTAGATCTTAGCCAAAAGGCCGAGAAGTGATAAAAAATATGATAATCTGATTAAACCAAGAAAAATATACTCCTACACACAATATATAACATATGCACAAATGGCAATGAGATGCATACTACTTTTAAAGTCTGCAATCAACCAATAAAATAAAATGTGATTTTGTTAAATTTAATTATTTTGAAACACTGATTTATGAGATTTTATTGTTTAACAAAACAGAGTTAAACTCATGTCGCTTATCATAATAATAATACAATTTTCTTATTGAGTTAGATAATAATCTTAAGGAGACAATTAGTGGGTACCTATGTTCTTAAAACATCATAAAATATATAAATTCCATGTAAAGCAAGTCTTGGCTCTGATAAATTGACCATTAAAAAGAGGAGAGCAATGAGGAAGTGTTCCTTGTTTTGGGGGAATTAAGGACATAGCAGGAATAAGGATAGAATTTACTATGAGTACTTATTATGGAGGGTATTAAATGGAGAAGAGAGGGATTGTTTCAATTCCATTATATCAATATATGTCAGTGTATTTGGAACGGCTCGTGTATTACATAGAAGTAGGAAGTATATATTTGGTTGAGGTTGTGTAATACTTTATAATTTTCTTTTTTATTA
>NW_016807895.1:181736-228888 GCF_001698545.2 Rhinopithecus bieti
AGTGCACTGAAGACAGTAGGAAGTTCAGCATCAGTGAAACGAAAAGAATCTGCCCAGAGCTCAGCTCAGTCCAAAGAAAAGAAGAAAAAGAAATCTGCACTGGATGAAATCATGGAGATTGAAGAGGAAAAGAAAAGAACTGCCCGAACAGACTACTGGCTACAGCCTGAAATTATTGTGAAAATTATAACCAAAAAACTGGGAGAGAAATATCATAAGAAAAAGGGTATCGTTAAGGAAGTAATTGACAAATACACAGCTGTTGTGAAGATGATTGATTCTGGAGACAAGCTGAAACTTGACCAGACTCATTTAGAGACAGTAATTCCAGCACCAGGAAAAAGAATTCTAGTTTTAAATGGAGGCTACAGAGGAAATGAAGGTACCCTTGAATCCATCAATGAGAAGACTTTTTCAGCTACTATCGTCATTGAAACTGGCCCTTTAAAAGGACGCAGAGTGGAAGGAATTCAATATGAAGACTTTTCTAAACTCGCCTGAGTTTGAAAATGTGTTAACAATACATTAAAATCTTAAAGCATCAAATTGGTGTTCGCCAGGGCATTATGAGACTCTACTGTGTTAGGGTATTCTTTTGTATTAAAAAAACAGGGTTTTGAAAATATTACTGTATAGTTGTTCAGCTAAACTTTGAGAACAATTTAATTATGTCTCATGAAGTATCAAAACTATGCAATTTTTTCCTTGTTATTTTTGTTTCCTTTGTATTTTACTTGAAGAATTTATATCTTCATTAAAGAATGTTATTACAAAGTGTTTTATATGTGACAATTTAGAATCATGTAATTGGAGGAAATCCTTCATACACTCTAAATTTATATTTTCAGTAGTAGAGTAGGAAAGTTGAACTGATTGAAAAATGAAGGAGGAGTGTAGGGCGGGGGTGAGGGTACAGAGACAGAAGGAAACCCTCAGTTCTTTTCCGGCTAAACAGAAAGGAATAAAGACTCCTCTTTTTCGGGTTCCTGTGAGCCGGCGTCCTTGGCCAGTATAACCTGAACCAAAGAACACCGGCTACACAAGTCGGGACGAGAGCGTAAGGCCCAAAAGCCTTGTATGTAATTAATTTCAGACCACTTGCCTAGCCGCTGGCAGAAATTGCTGAGGTCAATCAGAACATTACAGTCGAAAGTGCCCTCTGGTGGCCACTGACACTGATTATCTAGTTTGTATTGGGGCCACGCCACAGTGGAAAGGAAAATTGACCACTGTAAGGTTTTTAAATGGGCTAAGAGGCACCCTAAAGGGGTGCTCTTTAGAAATTTGAACTGGGGGTTTCCCATTTGTTTCCTCTTTACTTACACAATGGAGATTTCTGCCTGGCTTCAAAGCGTCCTTTGAAATCACCAGAGACAGACTGGAGGCTCTTGGAGCCAAGGTGGAGATTACCTTCAGGCGACGGACGTCTCCGTCCTGAACGGGTCTCCCGAGCCACTTGGTGGCTCAAAAGTAAGCCTCGGACCTGCGCAGGATTTTTGGCTGAGGGAGGTAAAGAGGAGACAAGGGCACTTACCCCAGAGAGGCCATGAAAGTAAGGGAAGCAGGTCTCAGGTCCTGGTCCGTCTGCGGCGTGGGAGAAGGAGGAGGTTCCTCAACCCTTAGAGACCTGAGGAGGGGTCTTCTCCCAGGTTCGGCACCAACTGATTTGTTTTTCTAAGACCCCCAGAGCAAGCACAAAAGAACCAGCGAGTAGGCAAGGCTAAAAGCAAAACTGCAAATTTATTCTTTGGTCATCTAGCTTCAGGGAAGAAGGTGTGTGGGTGAAATCTGTCAGCCTCCAGCAAAGGAGACCAAGAAAGTCGCCCGGCAGGGGTCTCGGGTGGAGTTCCTGATACAGTCCCGACAAAAATAGGGGCTGAGGAAGCCCACCCCAGTGTGCTGGCTGAGAGCGGCTTTTCTAGGAGTGGAAGGGCAATAGGCAGGGCACAGGTGTGTCGGGGAGGGGAGGGGCTCCACAGGTGTGACCAGGTAAATCTTGGTCTCTTCGGATTGACATCACCTGGTGCATGCCTGATTACTCTAGACCTTCCCGGGCACCAGCTGCATTTTCACGCACACGGGAAAAGTTGGTGATGAAGAACCCGGAAATGCGCCATCTTGCCTCCGTTCGTCCAAACAGTCCAAGGTGGCCTGCTGAATAGCGAGTGTACCTGTCTGATTCTTGCTTTGGAAGCTTCGTCTCAGGGGTGTACCCCACTGTGTGAGGTGTGGGGTGTCGGTCTGCCCCTACTGGGGGATGTCTCCCAGTTAGGCTACTCAGGGGTCAGGGACCCACTTGAGCAGGCAGTCAGTCCATTCTCAGATCTCAACCTCCGTGTTGGGAGATCCACTGCTCTCTTCAAAGCTGTCAGACAGGGTCGTTTGCATCTGCAGAGGTTTCTGCTGCTTTTTTTGTTTGTTTGTTTAGCTGTGACCTGTCCCCAGCAGTGGAATCTACAGAGACAGGCAGGCCTCCTTGAGCTGGTGTGGGCTCCACCCAGTTGGAGCTTCCCAGCAGCTTTGTTTACCTACTTAAACCTCAGCAATGGCCGGTGCCCCTCCCCCAGCTTCGCTGCTGCCTTACAGTTAGATCGCAGACTACTGTGCTAGCAATGAGGGAGGCTCCGTGGGCGTAGGACCCTCCCAGCCAGATGTGGGATATAATCTCCTGGTATGCCCTTTGCTAAGATCCTTGGTAAAGCACAATATTGGGGTGGGAGTTACCCGATTTTCCAGGTGTTGGGTGTCTCAGTTCCCCTGGCTAGGAAAAGACATTCCCTTCCCCCTTGCACTTCCCAGGTGAGGCGATGCCTTGCCCTGCTTCAGCTCTCTCTAGTCGGGCTGCAGCAGCTGACCAACACCGATTGTCCTGCACTCCCTAGTGAGATGAACCCGGTACCTCAGTTGAAAATGCAGAAATCATCCGTCTTCTCTGTTGCTTGCGCTGGGAGCTGGAGACAGGAGCTGTTCCTATTCGGCCATCTTGCTCCAGCCCCCAGGTCTATAATTTTTAAGACATTTGGATGATTAGATATTTAGGGGTGTGTGTGTGTGATTTTTTTAGAGACGGGGTCTCTGTGTGTTGCCCAGGCTTTGTCTCTAACTCCTGGACTGCAGTGATCCTCCTGCCTCAGCTTTCTTAGTAGCTGGGACTACAGGCATGCACCACCACACCTGGCTAAGTATGTAGGTTTTAATATGGGGGTGGTGTGTGGCAGTATGCTAACATTCATAATTTAAATTAGGCTTCCTTAAGAATCTCCCCAGGTACAATAGCCAGGAAGGAAATAGGAAAAGACTCACTAGGGAGAAACCAGGTGACTCTTACACTTCAAGTTCAAACTTTAAAATTTCTAAATTGCTGTCTTTTACATATTGCCAAGAGCTAAAATCTATCAAAACATTTTCTTGTTGTCAGGCAAGGGATTAGGGCCTTATGACTCTGAAGTGTGACAGACCACATCTCATCATAATCTATAGGGGAAGAAAGAGTAGACCTTGAAATATTGATTTCTCAAACTTCAAAACTCTATTTGAAAAGCTTGCTAATAACATATCAAACAGTTATTCAGAAGTGTTAATTTGTGTGGTAAAATAATAAGTTCATATTATATTTGTAAACTTTCATTATTATTTTTCTAAAAAGAAACACACTGATTGGAGGAGTCAAATTCTTGTTTGGCAAACATTTGCCATCTCTCTAGAGCAAGAGAGAGGTTTATCTCCTGTTCTTGATAAACAGATTAAACCATTATTTTGATTAATCATTATAAACATGGATATAGTGGGTAATAAAATTCTAAATGTACTTGAATTTCTAAAACAAATTAAGCGAATTCAAAGAAACTTTGGGTTAACGGAACATGTATTTGTGCTATTAAGGAATACAATTCACTTTCTCTTGCCATTAGTTGGAAGTTAATAAATGAGTTCGGTCAATAAACATATACTAGGTGCATATGATTTGACAAAATAAATGTGGCCTTGACTATAGAATAGTAAAGAAAATATATACTTTTCATTCTCATAGTCTTTACAATTTAGTGGAGAATTAGATTAATCTATTGCAATTATTTTTAAGAAAATAGTTTTAGAAAGGAAATTAACAGATGGACCGTATTAGAAAATAAAGATTGGGGCTGTAGTCTTCTATCTTGATAAAATGAGAAGGTAAGATTCTACAGGGCTCTCTTGATCCCTATGGTATTTACTGCCAGGTTTTTATATAACTTCTATTCCCCACTGTTTTAGCTCCTTTTTGTATTCTACTTTGCTTGGCTGGAAAATAACTTTAGTTTTCCATAATGATATACAGCCCTAATGATGTATGAGCCCTTTCTCATATAAGAATACCTTTCTATCTGCTTTCTAAAAATAACAGCAATTATTACAACAAAAACAGACTTTATGAATTTGCTGGGAATAAAATAATTGTTTGATAACATTTTCCGAAAAAATAAATAAATAAATAAATAATAATAGAGTGAAAGCTCTTTCCATTACTGAGATATTTATTATAGTTTATGTGTTGGAGGCAGGCAAATTTTGAATTATTTGAAGAAAATCTCCTCTATCACTGAAAACTTACAGGCTATGTTCCTCATTCTTATGGCTCAATATTTTGCCTCTATAGTTCTATGTACCAGACCGTACTGGACACCCTTAGGATACCGCTCAAATCCTTTTGGCCTCAGCAGCCACTGTTGCTGAGTGACTAGTTTTGATCAGGTTTACTCCCCTTCATAAGATCACCTTTGCCAGCATCCAGCCTCAGCGCCTTTTGCTCACAGCCTTAGGACTTTTTCATGTGGGACACTCGCCGTTCACATGTGTACCCTTTAAATGCCACACGTGGTCACTGAAGGATGCTGGAGAATGGATAAGTGCTCCCTTTACAACCCCCACTGCCATGCACACTTTGGAGATTCATTTCCAAACCCTCCACAATATGTCTCACAGGATTAAACACCAGTTGCCAAATTGGAGATCAACTTCTTAAGTCTTTTCTCTTAATTTACTTTGGCTGCTATAGCAAAATACCTTTGACTACTTCGTCACTTACAAAAACAAAGTTGTATTGTTCACGATTCTGGAGGTTAAGAAGTCCCAGATCAAGGTGCTAGATTTGGTGTCTAGTGATGGCTCATTCTTTGCTTCATAGGAGGTGCCTTCCAGTTGTATTGTCACCTGGCAGAAGGGGCAAACAAGCTCCCTCAGGCCCCTTTTCTAAGGGTACTAATGTCTTTCTTGAGGGCAGAGGTCACATGATCTAATTACCTCCCAGGTCCCCATGTCTTGACAGCAGCCCATTGGGGATTAGGTTATAACGTATGAATTTTGGATGGACACAAATATTTCGACCATAACATCATCCTCAATAACTCATGATTAAACTGATTTTTTGTTTCTCCCTGTTCCATTTCTGCATCCCTCATTCTTGCTTCCTAGCACCACTTTGGAAATAAGCTAACTGCATTCAAATCTTTGATTGAGGTTCTATTTTGAGCTTGGGGTGTGTATAGGGTGGATGATCATGGGCTAAAATACAGTCATACTTCATAAGATTTTCTTATAAACAAAAATTAAAAACACTAAAATTGTTCTACTCAGAAATATTCTGTCACCCACATTTTACTAATGTTTCTTTTTAATTATTCTGGGAACACCTTTATCAACATTACTGGTTAGTTTGCTGCATCTTGATAAATTTCACTCATTATTACATAAGGTATAACATCGTCTATTCAGACCAAGTAATTAACCACAAACAAAATAAGCTGCATTTACGCAATTTAGTCAATTGGCTTGCTGGTTAAATTGCCTTTCAGATCTAAAAGAAAGGACAAATTAGCATGAGCAACTCTCTTCTTAGTTCTCTTCTCAGGAGGTTTTTCTCCTTCGTAGCTGTGCTCTATTTAAATCTTTAAGGATTAAGATAACCCTACTTTTCAGGATCATTGCATTTCTCTGATACTCTGGAGTTCATGAGAAACTGCAGTTATGCTGGTATATTTATCCATCTTCTTCTATGTGTGTCAACTAGGCTTAGAATTGCAAATTTCTTCATGGAAACTACATCTCCCAGAGTCCATTTTGACTTTGCTATTACTCCTTTTATTTTTCACACACAGTTATTTTTTGACACTTAGAATTTTTTTTTTCTGAGGTTGTTGAAGAAGAGTGGCAGTATAAACTTGAAATAAAGTATTATTACAGACAAGGATTAAAGAGGCAACTTCCTATCTCACTTATTAGGCTAGATCTTGGAATTTTGATCTCTCTGTATAAGCTAAGTGTAGGTCTAAGTCGTTTACATGCATTCTCACATTTCATCTTTGGTTTATTTTATGAATGCACAATAAAATTGTGTGTCTCTATATTATACAGCAAAAAAAGAAGATCCTCAAATAAATACCCCTTCTCCCTATTATATAGGTAACATTTATTGAGGACTTATTGTAAGTTAGGCAGAATGTGTAACAAACAAGACAATAACAAAACAACTTGTTTTAGGGAATGTGTTAGACATAGAAGAAAATGGGGTGAAAGTCTTCACATTTGTGCGTATTTAAGAACCATGTAACTCTAGATTCAGTTCATTCCTTGCTAATCTCACTACCACTATTCCAGGACACCATCATCTCCCACTTCCTTTACTGATCCGGTAAGTTAAGCAGAGTAAGACCTTTGTGTTTTAACTCTTAAATTAATTCTCCAACTTGCAATCAAAAGGATCTTTATCGAGCACGTGCACACACACACACAAAATTATGTTAGTCCCTTGCAAATGTGCAATGACTTTCATTTATGACTGCGTTTGGAATAAAATCAGATTTTCTTAACATGGTTGTTCATAAGGACTTTATAAATCTAGATTTTGTCTTTGCTTCAAAATAATGTATCAACATTCTCACTCTCAAACTCCATCTTCAATTACAGTGACCTTATTCGACTTCCCTGTTTCATGCTCTACCAGATCCTGTGTTTTGACACACACGTATCTCACAGTGCACTGTGAACTCCATTAGAATAGGGATTAGGAGTATTCCTAAACCAATGTACCACAAGTCCCGCCACATATTAGATAACCAGTGAACATTCGTTCTCTTTCTTGGAGCATAAATGACTAACTTCTAAAGTTTCCGTCATCATTTCCTTGTTCATCTTTCAGATTTCAGTTTATGTGTCATTTCTTTCAGAAACTCTTAAATCATTTGACTTAGAAAGGATTACACATACTTACAAGGGCTTTGTATTTAAGAAAATTAATAATATTACTTTAGTTATTATTATTTTTTACATGTGAGATATATATATTTGCTGCTTGAATATTAAATGAAAACATCAACTGTTAACCTCAGCGTCAATATGTAAACACAGGATAGGATGGTTAGACATATAGATCCAGGCTAATGCATCCCTTGTCTAAAAGGGGTGACTGTTCTCAGACCCAGGAGGCCAATGTCATATGAATGTTTGCCAAATATTGTCACATCTTCCACCTTTTCAAAGAAGTCCAGAAATGCAGACTTGCCTCTTAAATATCAATTCTAAAATGTTGGCAATTTGTTATAAATTTTAAATAATTTTTAGGCATGTTTCCCAATTTATAACTTTCATCAACAAATGAAAGTTATAAACTGGGAAACATGCCTAAAAATCTACTATGCAGATATCTAGATGTTCCCTCACATTTAATCCCCGTTGTTCCCTCATGTAGCATGTAAAATATATTCTAGCATTTAAACAAATCTCTTTCCCTTCTGGTAGACTGAATAAATTGTAGGTTTTGTGAGGCCAGGGATATATATATATATATATATATACACACACACACATATATACATATATACACACACATATATATCTTGCAAGTTTAATTGTAAATGTAGTTCTATATTACAAAAATATTATAAATATTAGAAAGTGCAAATCAGTAAAATACAGCTATAAATTTTAACAAGATATTTTGCAAGAGGGCAATGGTGCGATCTCAGCTCACTACAACCTCCACCTCCCAGGTTCAAGGGATTCTCCTGCCTCAGTCTCCCAAGTAGCTGGGATTACAGGCACCTGCCACCATGCCTGGCTCATTTTTGTATTTTTGGTAAAGACAGGGTTTCACCATGTTGGCTAGGCTGGTCTCAAACTCCTGACCTAGTTATCTGACTCTGTTCCTTTACACACTAATAAGTGTTCCTTCCAAACCCGCATTCCAGTTCTTGGTTCCCTTTGGTGAAACTGCTACTGTGAAGAAAGAAATTCACCTGTTTATTCCATGAAGTGTCCTCATATCTCTAGGTTTATACTAAGAGGAATTCTTTATATGTTCAGTTCTCATCAGTGAAACATTCTTTCCTGAAGAAGATTTTGAGAGTCTATTTTACCTTACCTTATATTATAGAGCATATGCTGAGAGGAAAGAAATAGACTTGACGTATTCCTCCTACATACAGAAAAAGATCAGAAATGGGAAATCAAACAATAGCAGGCATTTTTTCAGAGCATATAGAAAGGAGGTCTACCTACATTCATAAAACCAAGTGATGAAATTTTACTAAGACAATTTTGAATCGTGGCTTAGAATAATCTGATTCAAGGGAATGAATACATATCCAACCCCAAGTAGAACCTAAGTGATGACTGCAGTAGACAAGCTACGCAAAAACTGAAAAACCATCAACTTTACAAAATCTTGAATCATGAAGCTAATATATATCTGTATATTTCAGATGGAATTCACTAATTAATACAATTGTAAATAAAATATTTTGTCTGCTGAACAGTGTCTTTTGGGTATAATTGAACAGTTGAGCAAATCTAGAGTGTATATTTTCAAATAATCATGAAAGCATATACTGTAAACCACTGTCTGTGTCTACAGAGACTCCTACCCTTCAAAATGTTTCAAGAAATTGGTCCTGGTCTGTTAAAAGCAAAGTCTAATTCATACCTCCTTATAAATTGGATAAAAGTAAAACCATTTTGGGCTGTGGGAAAGAAAAGAAAAATATTATTCAGTAAAATCACCTGGGGAATTTAACACAGGCAGTAACCCCTATAATTACTTTTATGATTTTTTGGATAGGAAACCATAGGTAACTTTGCTATTATTACGTCTGTTCCTGGCTAGTTTTAAAAAGTTCAAAACTTCTGGATTATATTTTATTGGAAAGGCAATATAGTTGCAATAGCAATAACTACTATTAATAATAATACTTTCTCTGGAGGTTGATATAGAAACATAATAACAAAAGCAGTACAACACACTTTGATATATTTTATTCCCATCAGGGTTTCTTATACCAACTATACAAAGCTGATATTGAAGAGTTTGGGATTTATTTGCTAATTTTTGTATTCTATAATGATGCCACTGTCTTTGAATGCAATAATTTCTCATTTATTCATTTAGATAAGAATAGATCTCTAACAATAACAGCTCGCTGACCATCTTGACCTAACAGGGAATTTTACAGGCAAAATTACAAAGTTTGTCTTCAAAATCTCTTTTATTTCAAAATTGAAGATATTAAATTCTCTTTTCAGGAATGTATTAAAACATCACTGCAATATTAATGTAATCTGGAAATATTTAAGTCAACTATTTTAACATATACCATTAAATTTATAAAAAATAGTTATATGAGTGTTAAAAGGGATAGAGGAGAAACTGGGCAATTCAATTTCACCTTATTTAAGTGTACACATCAGCTTCATTGTAGTGCAAAAATCTGCTTCTTCAAAACTGGTCACCTGAATACAGTAGCCTGCCTCTTTCTATTGTAAGCAGACCTTCCCACTTGAGAATTACTGTTTTACACTCTCCCACTAGATTTTTCACATAGATATAAAAAATAAGAGGAATGTGTAATGCTACTACCCATTTCATTCTGCATTATGCAATTACTTCAGTTTATGTACATTTACACAATAGAAACATTTTAAACATTTTGATGCTGATGGCAATAAATTTCATAACTGGCTAAATACATTGAACGTTTAAAAATCAATCTAACAATTCCAATCTGCTACTGTAGTAACATATAGCCATTTCAAAACTTCAGTCTTCCATCAGCTTTGACCTACCCAACATTGTCTCATTCTCAGATGGTGACATTAATGTTCACTTCTCAGATAAAATAAGACACTAGATATAAATGGAAACAATTTCTTTCCACCAAAATCATACATTTTTTGTGAATCCTCTCTCTCTCTCTAGTTTCTAAACCTCATCTCTCCATCTGGGTTATATTTTTCATATATTCCTGTTTCTTCAGCAGTGGGATGTCCATTTTTTCATTATCAACTTTCTTCTACCTCTCCTTCTTGATTAGATTCTTCCCATAAAAATTTAATACACTACACAAGTCCTTTCCTCTTCAAAAATACTTTGAACATAGAGCCCTTTCTTTCTACTATTCATTTTCTCTCTTCTTTCTTATAGGTAGACTTACTGAAAAACTTTTCTTTATTCTATTGTTTCCTAATTCTGCTTACTCTTAAACCCAGCACATTTTAGCTACTTCCCCTAGAAAAACCTAAAAATGTCTTGCCAATTGCCCTGGTGAAAAATGGAATGAACATTTGATCCAACTTAGCACTCTGCGTTACTAGAGTCTGTTTATTATGTCCTCAGACTTCAAGCATTCTCGTCCCTTGCAGCAACTCGTGATATCAAATATTCCTAGTTTGATCAAAAGTCAGTTCTGCTCTCCTTGGCTGTCTCTCCTTTCTTTCTTTTTTCATATTTAACTGTTTTGGGACTCTTATTTTCTTTCTCCTAGGATTTATTCCACAAGAGAGCTCATTCAACACCATGCTTCCAGTTACCAGCCATAGCAGATGACATCTCTCCAATGTACATTGTTCTTCTGAGCTGCATATCTTCATATATCACCGTTACCTGGACATTCCATGTAAATATCCAGCAAGTACCTAAAATAGAGTTGTTCTCAGTATTTTTCTTTAACATTGGTTTCTTTTGTGTGTATGTGTGTCTTTTATCAAAAAATAACATAATCTGCCATATTTTCAAGGCAAAAGATTGAAAATCTACATGACTCTCATGTCTATGCCTCACTTATTAAGAACAAATTGTTTTAAAGGTACAATTATTTATATGTCTAGAATATATGTTCAAGCCATATATTTTCCCACCATTTTCCATTTTGTTGAACTTTACTACCAGTATCACTTTCTCACTCAGTGAAATTACCCTGTCTTCAAGTTACTTTCTTCTGTTTTAAATTAAGATTATCCAATCCACTCGTGTATTAGTCTGTTTTCACACTGCTGATACAAACATACCCGAGACTGGGAAGAAAAAGAGGCTTAATGGACTTAGAGTTCCACATGGCTGGGGAGGCCTCACAATCATGGCAGAAGGAAGAAGGAGCAAGTCACATCTTACGTGGATGGTGTCAGGCAAAGAGAGAGAGGTTGTGCAGGGAAACTCCCATTTTAAAAAACCATCAGATCTCATGAGACTTATTCACTATCATGAGAACAGCATGGGAAAGACCTGCCCCCGATTTTTCCCATGACACGTGGGAATTGTGGGTGTTACAATTCAATATGATATTTGGGTGGGGACACAGACAAACTATATCAACTCACAAGAGTCAGCCAAGTAAGTTAACAATCCTGCATTTCTTGTTTAGCCATTTAGCATAACCTAGCTTTCTTTCAGTCATCCACTTCACCAAGTATTTATTGAGTACCTACTACATGTCCCAGCCATTATTTTGTATGATAATCATGTGGCAATGAACAAAATAAGGTACATTACACTGGGTCACCATTCAAGACACTATTACAAGTAAAATATTGAAGTTTAGACTAAAGGATAAATAGATGTCAGCAAAGAAATGAAGACAGAAGAGGGATTTTGGCTGCCGGAAAAGTAAATATAAAGTCTCTTAGAAGAGAAAGGCCTCATTGCAGTGAGCCGATATTGCACCACTGTACTCCAGTCTGGGCAATAGAGCAAGACTCTGTCTCAAAATATTAACAATTCATTAAAAATGAATAAATAAATAAATAATTTTAAAAAATAAGAGAAAGATCCCATTGATTTTGGGAAGTTGTAAGATCACTATGGCTTCCATACAATATGTATAGTAAATGGAAAGATAAGACACAGGGAGATAAGGCCCAAATTGGCTTTCATAATTTAAGTAAAAGTACTGGACAACTTTTAGAAATGAACTATTATCCATATATATATGGATAAAATACATAAAATTTCCCTTCACTTTTCACATTCCTTCTATTTGGATGCTCAAAACTATCGACTTAAATCACAATTTCTCTGGGAATCACCTTCTTTGCTTTCAAAACATCTTGTACTTACTGTTAGATAACACTAGTCTCATTTCAGGGCAATTGCCTGTAGAGCCCTCCACTTTATAGTAAGCTCTATACAGGTGTACTCATGGTCAAGCTTAACCTGTTGTACCTGGTATCTCTAGCATCTAATAGGCTCCCCAGGATATGGTAGCTGTTCAATAAATATTTGTTGTGTGGGTAAAAGAAAATTTTATCCTCTACTCTTTTGTTTATTTAATTAATTTATTTTTTAGGGATGGAGGTATTGCTGTATCTCTCAGGCTGGAGTGCATTGGAATGATCATAGCTCACTGCAGTCTCCAGCTTTTGAACTCAAGTGATCCTCCTTCCTCAGTCTCCTGAGTAGCTGGAACTACCAGTGTGTGCCATCATGGCTGCTTAGTTTTTTTATATTTTTTGCAGAGAGGGGGTCTTGCTGTACTGCCCAGCCTGGTCTCTAAATCTTGGGCTCATGCAATCCTCCCACCTCGTCCTCTGAAAATGTTGGGATTACAGGCATGGGCCACTGTGCCTGACATCTTTTATTTTTAATAAACATATCAAGTCACCTTTTTGATTTAAAAGCCTTTAATTTTTTTCTCCAGTCACACTTTATCTGAAACTGGAGATTATTCTTTTTTCTTTTCTTTTACTAAAATTTGCGAGACTTAAATTGATAACAGGTACCTTAATGGCAAAAACTGGTTTCAATTTGGCTCCTGAAGTAGATGGAATTAATGTACACCAAAAGTAAATTAGAGGTGATTCACATTAAAAAGAAGTATTTTTTAAATAATTGAAATAATGAATTCTATATATCAAACACTATGCCATCTATTGTGAAAAATAAGTAAGTATACATCACAACCTTTGTTCTCAGATTGTATTCCTCTTAGGGAACTAAAAGATGGAGTAGATAGTGAATAAAAGATGACTATACAAGCAGACCCTTTATTAAACATTGCTATTGTGAAAACATAGAAACAAAGGATATACATAAAGAAGGAAGAACTATTTTCATAACAGGCAGAGAAGACCTTATTTACTATGGTCAAAGACTATGGTCAATGTTGAACATAGTCTTTCTAATTGGGACAGAAGGATAATGGAAGGTGAGAGAGAGGTAAATTGTGGTTTGGGTACAAAAAAAAAGTTATTGAATTATCATGTGTCTGAACAATATTTCAAAAGCAATCGATATTGGCTGGAGTGAAAAGGACATTTTGAGAATGAATCAAAATATGTCTTAAAAAACATGAAAAGTCAACATTATACTGAGTCTGATAAAAAGAACATTTTAGATCTTAGACTGAAGGCAACAAAATGCCATTTAAGTTTTGTCTTCAGTGGTATTTTTTCTTTTTTTTTTTTTCTGCTGGCAGATGGTTAGATACCTGTTAAGACTACAAAAGAAAGAAAAAAATACCCAGCCTCAATCATAGAAGTGGGAAGGAAAAATTACAAAAACTGAGGAGATTTTATGAGTGAAGGATATTTAGCCAAATCTTAATGCAATAAAAAATGAATCGAAACTATATTGAACAGTTTAGCTTCCACATCCAAAGCTTTAGGCAATTTGGCACTCTTTTATCTTCAATTTATCGGGGGGAGGAGAAAACGAAACCAAACAAACAAACAAACAAAAAAACTCTATTCTAGGTTAGAAGTTAATGCCATGAACAAAAAAAGCAAACATTTGAAAATATTTTTTTTCTTTTTTTTTTTTTTGAGAATTCCCTTATTTTTTGCACTTGGCTATTGTCTTTTTTTTTTTTTTTTTTTTTTTTTTTTTTTTTTTTTTTTTTTAGGGCTTAGCATTTTGGGATAATTCATTCTACTTTTTTGGGTTAATGTTTGAATAGTTTATTTTTCAAAAGGATATATGCTCATCATAACATTTTCAAGAACATGAAAAGGGGCGCTAAAGAAGAAAGGAAACACAGTCTAACAACATTGTGAAAATAATATCCAAAATCATTTAATGCTCATAAAACTCATAGAACAAATTAAATGACATTTTTTTCTAGACTGCTGTGATGCACCACTATACAGATAGAAGGGATGGAAACGAATCCTAATTAAAGCAAGACTTATGTTAACCATGTTTTTATTTGTTTTTATTTTTTTAAAAAATTGTTAGCTGAAATTACACACATGAAATTTTGTCATTTGACTATTTAATGCAAAAGTTCAGCTGACATACCCTTCACGTTGCTGCTGCAAATGCGTATTTTTAAATACTATAAAAACAATGCACATGCATGCTTAAGAACAAATAACTATATTATATGAAGCACTTACAGCGTAGTCTTACTGCTCCTTTCTCTCACTTTCTTAGCCTTCTTCCCATTTTTCCCCAATATTTTAAGATTTGTATCTGAATATCTTGTGGCTCGTTCATTAATATTAAAATGATAGTTAAATGCTATATTTAAAAATTCCTATTAATTTTATAGAAATTATGAAATTACAATGACAAAAACATGAAAATCTTTACCAACTTTAGCTTTTCCCTAAAGAAATCGCTCCCAAATTTTGTGCAATCATTTCCCCTGTACATGTGGGCCTGCCTGTGATTTTGTTTTTATGGTTTAATATGTATTGTATTTACTCTTTATTCACTTGTTTTCAATTTAGGCTAATACTTAAATGAACTCCATTATTTTCTACAAGAAAGTTAACAGGTAGCATTCTTCCCTTAGTAAGAGAAAAATATTGCTTGCAATTTTTTATTTTAAAAGATATGTGTATGGATGGTATAACAAAATCGATATTCTGCCATGTACACCATATTAGCACATCTTTCTTACATTAAAGCGAACAGAGTAAATAAAATGGTGAAGCTTCTGGGAATCTGCACCTGGATCCGTCTGAAATCAGAACTGATTTTGCCATTGGTAAACTCTGGAACATAGGTTAAGCTGCTTTAACATGTCTGCCATTTCCTCATTCACAATGTGAGGGGTCAATGCTTAGAATCTTCAAGCATAGTTTTGGAAAGTCAAATAATTGTGTGTAAGCAAAATCCTCAAGAATAGTTTTGCGCCCAGATTAAAATGATTAATAAATATTAGCTATATTATTATTCCTTACCATAAATTCATCATACAAATTATCTACAAGGAACTTAGAGATGGAAGAGAAAAAATCAATTAGCATTTCAAGATTTTAAAAATCATATAAAAATGTTTTCACAATTTTTTTACCACGTGCAGTGTCCAGAATGAAATATGTAATAAAAATCCCATTTTTCTACCCTTTATATCAGGAAATGCTTTATTTTTTTGGCCACACTTATGAGAAAAAACTGTGAAGTTTTAATCCCAGTTCAGTTGTAACTTTCTGTTTGCCAATGATGATAAGGCTTCTTTTATTTTTTATGAGCAATTTATAAGAATTTCACTTACAGATTTTGGAAATTGGTTTTTACTTATTGTTGTCTATATTCCTTAGTTTATGAAACTTTACAAGTGTGTCTATTTCTAATTTTCTTTTAAATATTTTGTGTGTATTTTTCTATTTATGCAGTTCATTGGATTTTAACTCGGTTCAACTGTGTGTTATCTGATATTTTCAATTATAATGTTAGGTTTTGTCTCCCTAATGAGTTTGGATCTTGCGTTAATTGCTTACCCTAATCATGATCAAACCGCCTGTCTCTTTCTGCATCCATTTTAAAAGTGGAGGGAGCCCATGTAGCTTCAAAATTTTAATGTTGCTTAAACCGAAGAATGTGATAGCTACAACTAGCAAATATGATGCAGGAGGTGTGAGGAAACGCACAAAATCAGAGATTTTCTATCTATTGGCTTCTGAAACAATTCTAGAAATTGATCCTCCAAACATTTAATTTTATGATATAAAAGTATTATTAAAAATAAAAGGTAAAGTTTGATTTAAAATTATTCCAAATAAATCAAACTTAAAATAGTTTCTTTTAAAAATTATCTTAAAATTCCCGTTAAAAATACTGATATTTAAAAATTCTTTGAGTTTCTGATAAGTCTATATCCTTCTTTTTTTAGATTATTCTGAAGTTATGTGCTGATGTGAGAGGAGAGTCTACAGCTACATTATTTTTCTGAATGTGTTGTCAACTTCCTAAGCAAGTTGAATGACATAAACTCATGTTTCTGTGCAAATTTAAGATCTCACCCTTGATGTAGAAAATTTCATACATAATAAATATACATTTGTCTTATTTACAGTGCTATATGTCCTATATTTCTAGCCTTTTTTCAAAAATCACAATTCAATTTAACTTTGTAGTTTATTTAACATCTGGGTATGAAAAGATCCTTTCTATCTTTCTCTCTTTTATTTGTCTGTTTGATATTCCTCTTGGTCTCTAGGAGTCAGAATGCTTCGTTAAGAATATATGTTTGAGCCGGGCGCGGTGGCTCAACCTGTATTCCAGCACTTTGGGGAGCCGAGATGGGCAGATCACGAGGGGTCAGGAGATCGAGACCATCCTGAGCTAACCGGTGAAACCTCGTCTCTACTAAAAATACAAAAAAAACCAGCCGGGCGAGGTGGCGGGCGCCTGTAGTCCCAGCTACTGCGGGGAGGCTGAGCAGGAGAATGGCATAAGACCGGCAGCGGAGGCTTTCAGTGAGCTGAGGGGGTGATCTGGCACTGCACTCCAGCCAGGTGAGCAGAGCAAGACTCAGTCTCAAAAAAAAAAAAAAAAAAAAAAAAAAAAATATATATATATATATATATAGTTTGCATCTTCACTAGTTTTTTTTTGGGGTCCTGTTTAATAAAATAATATATATAAATATATATAATTTTATTTTAAAACATAATAAAACATTATGCATGTTTATATGTTATAAATATAGTATATTATAAACATATAACATGTTTTATAATATAATTTACAAATTATAAAACATATAGCATATGTGGCATAAAACATGTATGTTTTATAATGTTTTTTAAGTATGGCCATTCTTGCAGGAGTAAGGTGGTATCTCACTGTAATTTTAATTTGCACTTCCCTGATGATTCGTGATTTTGACCATTTTTTCATATGTATGTTGGCTGTTTGTATATCTTCTTTTGAGGAATGTCTGTTCACATCTTTTGCCAACTTTTTGATGAAATTGTTTGTGTTTTTCTTGCTGTTCTGTTTGAGTTCCTTGCAGATTCCAGATACTAGTCCTTTGTCAGATGCATAGTTTGCGAATGTTTTCTCCCACTCTGTGGGTGGTGTGTTTATTCTGCTGATTATTTCTTTTCTGTGCAGAAGCTTTTAGTTTAATTAGGTCTCACTCATTTTGTTTTGTTGCATTTGCTTTTGGAGGCTTGGTCATAAATTCTTTCCACTGGCCAATGTCCAAAAAAGCTTTTCTAATGTTATATTCTATACTTTTTATGGTTTCAGGTCTTAGATCTAATTATTTGATCCATCTTGAGTTGATTTTTGTATAAGGTAAGAGATGGGAATCCAGTTTCATTGTTTTACAAGTGACTTGTCAGGTTTTTTCAGCATAATTTTTAAAGTAGGGTGTCCTTTCCACAATTAATGTTTTTGCATACTTTGTTGAAGAGCAGTTGGCTGTAAGCATTTGGCTTTATTGCTAGGTTCTTTATTCTGTTCCGTTGGACTAAGTGCCTGATTTTATACCAGTACCATGCTGTTTTGGTTGACTATAGCCTTGTAGTACCATTTGAAGCCTGGTAATGCGATGCCTCCAGATTTGTTCTTTTTGCTTAGAATTGCTTTGACTATGTGGGTGCTTTTCTGGTCCCACATAAATTTTAAGATTGTTTTTTCTAGTTCTGTGAAAAATGATGATGATGTTTTGATGAGAATTTCATTGAATGTGTAGATCGCTTTTGGAAGTATAGTCATTTTTACAATATTGATTCTTTCTATCCATGAGACCATGAGAAGGGGTTATGTTTCCATTTGTTCACGTAATCTATGACTTTTTTCAGCAGTGTTTTATAGTTTTCCTTGAAGAGGTATTTCTTCTTGGTTAGGTATATTTACATATACCTAGGTATTTCTTTCCTTTTTTTTTTTTTTTTTTTTTGCAGCTATTGCAAAAGAGATTGAGTTACTGATTTGTTTCTCAGCTTGGTCGTTGTTGGTGTATAGGTTCATTTTTAAACGTGAGTCTTTAGTGAGTTCCTTTATCAAATCTAGGAGATTTTTGGATGAGTCTTAGGATATTCTAGCTATACAATCATATTGTCAGTAAACAGTGATAGTTTTACTTTCTCTTTCCCAATTTTTTTTGCATTTTATTTCTTTCTCTTGCCTGATTGCTGTGGCTACAACTTTTAGCACTATGTTAAATAGAAGTGCTGAAGGTGGGCATCCATATCTTCTTCCAATTCTCAGGGGAAATGCTTTCAACTTTTTCCCATTCAGTATGATTTTGGCTGTGAGTTTGTCATACATGGCTTTTATCATTTTCAGGTAAGTCCCTTCTTTGCCTAGTTTGTTGAGGGTTTTCATCATTAAGGTTGGTTGATTGTATCCAATACTTTTCCTGCATCTGTTGAGATGATCATATGGTTTTTGTTTCTAATTCTGTTTATATGATGTATCACATTTATTGACTTACATTTGTTAAACCATCCCTGCATCTCTAGGATGAACCCACTTGATCATGGTGTATTATCCTTTTGATGAGCTGTTGGATTATTTAGCTAGTATGTTGTTGAGGATTTTTGCATCTATGTTCATCAGATATATTGTTCTGTAGTTTTCTTTTTTTGTTATGTCCTTTCCTGGTTTTGCTATTAGCGTGATACTGGCTACATAGAATGAGTTAGGGAGGACTTGTTTTTTACTCTGTCTTTTGGAATAGTTTCAGTAGAATAGCTATCAATTCTTCTTTGAATATCTGGCAGAATTCAATTGTGAATTCTGGTTTGATATTAGGGTGATACTGGCTTCATAGAATGATTTGCAGAGGATTGTTTTACTGTCTTTTGGAACAGTTTCAGTAGAATAGTTACCAATTCTTCTTTGAATATCTGGCAGAATTCAACCGTGAATCCATCTGGTCTTGCACTATTTTTTGTTGGCTTTTTTTAAGTTGCTGATTCAATCTTGCTGCTTGTTATTTGTTTGTTAAGGACATGTATTCCTTCCTGACTTAATCTAGTAGGGTTGTATGTTTCCAGGAATTTATCAATTTCCTCTCTGTTTTCTAGTTTGTGTGTGTAAAGGTGTTCATAGTAGTCTTGAATAATCTTCTGTATTTCTGCAGTATTGGTTGTAATGGCTCTAATTTCATTTCTAATTTAGCTTATTTGAATTTTATTTCTTCTTGGTTAATCAAACTAATAGTTTGTCAATTTTGTTTATCTTTTCAAATAACCAACTTTTTGTTTTATTTAAATTTTGTGTTTTTGCTTCAGTTTAATTTAGTACTGCTCTAATCATTATTTCTTTTATTCTGCTAGCTTTGAGTTTAGTTTGTTTCTGTTTCTCTGGTTCTTTAAGGTATAACAGGTTATCAATTTGTGCTCTTTCAGACCTTTAGATGTAGACATTTAATGCTATAAACTTTCCTCTTAGCACTGCTTTTGCTGTATCCCTGATGTTTTGATAACCTGCACCAATATTATCATTGATTGCAAAGAATTTTTAAATTTTCATCCTGATTTTTTTATTAACTCAAAATAATTAAATATCAGATTATTTAATTTCCATATATTTGTTAGTTTTAAGAGTTCCTTTTGAAGTTGATTTCCAGTTTTATTCCACTGTGGTCTGAGAAGATGTTTGATATCCTTTTTCTCTTAAGTTTACTGAGATGTGTTTTGTGGCTTATCATATGTTCTAACTTAGATAACATTCCATATGCTGATAAGAAACATGTAAACTCTGTATTATGTGGAAAGAATGTTCTGTAAAATCTGTCATGTCCATTTGTTCTACAGTATAGTTTACGTCCATTATACCTTTGTTGACTTTCTGTCTTGATAATCTGTCTATTGCTTTCAGTGGAGTATTGAAGTCCGCCAATATTATTGTGTTGCTATTTATCTCTTTCTTTGGTCTAGTAGTTACATATCTCCAGTTCAGAGCTTTATTAAAAAGTACAGATGTTAGATTTAACCACAAATTGAAAACTCTAAGTGAATGTTTCACCAGCTCCTGAAGAACTCTGTGCACAAAACTCAATTCATTGTCTCTTTTTTCATACTTGGTATTGCTGTTTTTCCTTTTGTGAAATGACATCTCAACCTATCAAACTTCCCAAGTTACAGACCTTCAATTCATTATTGACTGATTTTCTCCTCATCTAATGCATTTTTAAAACTATTGCTTTAATTGAGAAAAGAAAAGGTAACAATTCTAACCATTAACTCTTTGTTCAGTTAATGATCATGTAACTCAACCTGCTACTGGAGCCCTAACTTCAAATTTCCAACTTTAAAGCATTTTTTTCAAGTTGATCTCTACATGATATCTACAAGGCACCAATATTCTTGAAATTCATATCCAGCCCTGTAGTCACTTAACATATTTCCATCACCCTACAACTGGACTATGTAGGTCACAAATGGTTTGATTAGGTGGCCCTTTGTATTCTCATCTTCTATAAAATAATTCTGCTTTTATTAATTACTAATTATCCTCTCATTCCCCACTGGAAAGTGAGTGGTGCGTGTGTGTGTGTGTGTTTATGTGAGAGAGAGAGAGACAGAGAAGAAAACAACACTCAGTGCAGGGGAAGTTTTGTCTTGACCAAGCTTATGTTCCTAGCACCTTCTCAATATCTAAAATATAACCATGCTCTGGATTACCTGTTGTCTAATTGGTACCATCACCTGGGGCCATCACCAGATCTTTTTAAGTCATTTTACATTAAAACATGAAAATTCAATTTCCCAGAATTTCTATCCCTATATTTTCAGGATAGAATTTGGCAATGAGGAAAGAAAGTCATGGGAAATTGGAAAGATAAACAAGAAGTAAAGCTATTATTTTCTGAGGTAGTTTCAGCTAGGTATAAGGACATGTTGAAATTTCACAGACACTTCTATGGGTATGTTTGAGCACCTTTCATTTGGTGCTGCAGACTGAAATACTTAATGGGAGTTTTTTCAAAAATTTTTCAGAATTTTATTATTTTCGGAAAAGCAGTAATTCAGGCTGAGATTTTTCAGAATCTAGTTCCACGACCTGGAGACTGCTGCTTCCATGATTTTTCTTAATCCAAGCCTTTATATATTTTCTTCACACATGATTTTTTAAAGCTATGCTTCTTACATTCTTGTAAGATTTTCAGTAACCAGTTTCTCTTTACTGTAAAATAAGTAGAGGGCTCAATTATCCTCACTGAGCATGGGCTGATAAAAAATATTTCTCAAAAAATATTTTTACATTAACTAAATTATCTGAATCCTGTCAAATGTTTGAACTTATTATTGGCATTGGTGTGTGATTAATTCAGAGATGGTAAGAATTTTTTAGATATGTATGCATGTTTATGTGGCTAGACAAAATAAAGGACAGGTTAAAATCTTTAAATATTAGTTTCTGATTGGGTACTCAAAACAAAAAATAAAATTTACTTTAGTCCATAGATAAATTGAAACATTGATGAAACTGCATAAGAAATTTTAACCAAAATTTTCTGCCATTTCCTGCTCAGGCATTGAAACTCCATCATTCAGATTAAATCTAATAATTTATTTTATTTTATTTTAAATTCTGGGATACATGTGCAGGTTTGTAACATAGGTAAACATGTGCCATGGTGGTTTGCTGCACCTATCAACACATCACCTAGGTATTAAGCAGAGCATACATTAGCTCTTTTTCCTAATTCTCTCCCCACCTCCTACCCTCCCCCGAGAGGTTCTAGTGTGTGTTTATCCCCTTTCCATGTCCATGGGTTCTCATCTTTCAGCTCCTACTTACAAGTGAGAATATGCAGTGTTTGGTTTTCTGTTCCTGTGTTAGTTTTCTGAGGATAACAGCTTCCGGATCCATCCATGTCCCTGCAAAAAACATAATCTCCTTCCTTTTTATGGCTGCATAGTATTTTATGGTATATATGTACCACATTTTCTTTATTCAGTCTACTGTTGATAGGCATTTGGGTTGATTCCATGTCTTTGCTCTTGTGAATAGTGCTGCAATGAACATACTTGTGCATATATCTTTATATGATTTCTATTTCTTTGCGTATATACCCAGAAATGGGATTGCTGGGTAAATGGTATTTCTGGTCCTGGGTCTTTGAGGAATCACAACACTGTCTTCCACAATGGTTGAACTAATTTTCATTCCCACCAACAGTGTAAAGCGTTAAATTAAATCTAATACTATACAACTGTTTTCATTAAGAATAAACATGCAATGCATAGTATATAACAAAATGTTATGAAATTATATATTATTTTCATATTGTATGAAGTTTTATATTGTGACAATTTCAATTTCACTATCACAGCCATAATTTGGAGGACAATTATTTATTTATATTAACTATTAATGATTCATCTTTAGACATTGTTAGGCATGGAAGGCAGAATAATGCTTTTTCTCACCTCCCAAAATGTTCACATCTTAAAATCTAGGACGAGTGAATGTGTTAGTCTCATATCAAAAGAGAATTAACCTTGAAGCTAGAATTAGGATTGGTAATCAGCTGACCTTTACATTGGATTATGTTTTACATTATCTAGTTAGTACCAATGTAATCACAGGGATCCTTATAAATGCACAAGGCTTTAGATAACTTTGAGAGAGTCAGAGGCATGGCAACATGAGAAGGACACTGCCTGTCTGTTGACTTTGGAGATGAGAGATGGGACCACAAGCAACAAAATGTCATTGGCTCTTAGAATCTGAAAGAAAAACAAAAGTTTCTTCTCTAGAGCCTCCAGAGGAAATGCAGCCCTCTTTAGACATTAAGTTTAGCCCAGCTAGGCCCATTTTAGATGTCTGACCTCCAAAACATTTAGATAATCAATTTGTATTGTTTGTTATAACCTGTTATAGTAACTATAAGAAACTAATAAACTAAGATTCATTCAGAGTGCATAAAACCACGTACATCAGCCACAAATAACATTTAGGTGCTTTTAAAGCCATGAAGTATTTAAGACACATGAAATATAGCCAGTACAGATCAATAAAAGGCATCATCAAATATAGCACATGGCCTCTTAGGTTAATAATTTCTCCTAATGTGCATAGATGGTTAAAATGATATACTACTCTCTCATATTGAAGAATGAAATTGGTTTTAGTGTGAGTGGACAAAAAACATTTCATTTCAAAATTGTATACTTTTCAACCATACATTTTAGAAAAAATGAATAACTGTCACTCACTTTTGAAAATAACATATATCTGAAAATTAAATAATCACAGACACACTAATTTTAAAGAAATTAATTTCTTCATTATGTGCCTGAAATTATCATATCTTATTAAAACTGATATGTGTTTTACAAAGTTATTGAGATAATATCATTAAATGTCGATTTGACACATGCTGCATTTGTATGTACACACATATGTGTGTATGACCAAAAGGAGTAACATTTTGGAACTAATCTATGTCCACTACCCAATTTTGACACATAGCCAAATTTGTAAATAGAGAAAAAATATATGAATGAAATAAACAGTGGGTGATTATAAGCACCTTCAGTCTAAAACACAGTGTTGCAGAAAACATACCACACATTTGCATTATAAGGGAAATGTTCCACTCTAGCAGAATTAGTGTTTCAGAGGCATGTTCAATTCATTAGATGAGGACAGTAATAATAAAATAAAACATATGACTAAATACATAGAAATCGTGCTCTATAACTTAATAGGAGATGCTTTCATAAACTTTATCTTATAAAATCTCATTAGCCAATTTACACGATCTTCCAAAAGCCATGTGGCAGTGAACTTACAGAAAGCAAAGAATCTAGTCTGTATACTAATCAGCTTTTATTATTATTGCTGTAACTCACATCTATTATTACTAAATAATATCAATTAAAGATATAGATTATTTGCCACATGCAATTTTGTAAAAGAAGGCAAACCAGATTCATTAAATGTAACTTCAAAGTTCTAAAACAATGTATTTCCTAATTTAATGAAATCTAGAAATTTATTCCTTTCTTAGGTATGATTTTGTCATGTCATGTATTTCTTAAAACACCATCTCAGGAACAAATTTTATTTTCAGCACTCTTGAAACTGTTTTGAACAAAATATCATCATTCTAATCTGAGGTGTATTTACCTCTTCATCACAGCTCTCGCCAGTGTCCCCTCTGAGACTCTGCACTTCCTCCACAGGAATGTCTACTGGGAACCTAAATTCATGATATTTGCATTCACCTCTTACACGTGGTCTACTAAAACACTTATATATCACTTCTATGTATTCTTCATATGAATATGCTTAGATAATATTTTACTAGCACTATTTATATTTTTTCTTATATAATTATATTTAGTCACAACAATATCTACCAATTCTTTTAATGCTTCCTTATATCTCCTAGGAGATTCTACCCCTGACACTGGAGATCCATTCCTGATATGCTTCCTTAAAACCGTTTAGGAGAATTCATCATTGTTTTAATTTATGACTCTGAATATCTTGGATTAAAACAACATAGGCATTTGATTTATGAGAAATTCTTAATAAACTTTAATTTCATGAATAGAGTGAAAGTGATTGTAAACATGCCACTAATGCTTTGAATATTTAAAATTCTAATTTAAAGAGAATTTTATAAGCTTTCTCCTTGCTCTGACAAAAATATCACAAAAGCTTTCTCATGCAAAAAAAAAAAAAAANAAAACATTTAGATAATCAATTTGTATTGTTTGTTATAACCTGTTATAGTAACTATAAGAAACTAATAAACTAAGATTCATTCAGAGTGCATAAAACCACGTACATCAGCCACAAATAACATTTAGGTGCTTTTAAAGCCATGAAGTATTTAAGACACATGAAATATAGCCAGTACAGATCAATAAAAGGCATCATCAAATATAGCACATGGCCTCTTAGGTTAATAATTTCTCCTAATGTGCATAGATGGTTAAAATGATATACTACTCTCTCATATTGAAGAATGAAATTGGTTTTAGTGTGAGTGGACAAAAAACATTTCATTTCAAAATTGTATACTTTTCAACCATACATTTTTAGAAAAAATGAATAACTGTCACTCACTTTTTGAAAATAACATATATCTGAAAATTAAATAATCACAGACACACTAATTTTAAAGAAATTAATTTCTTCATTATGTGCCTGAAATTATCATATCTTATTAAAACTGATATGTGTTTTACAAAGTTATTGAGATAATATCATTAAATGTCGATTTGACACATGCTGCATTTGTATGTACACACATATGTGTGTATGACCAAAAGGAGTAACATTTTTGGAACTAATCTATGTCCACTACCCAATTTTTGACACATAGCCAAATTTGTAAATAGAGAAAAAATATATGAATGAAATAAACAGTGGGTGATTATAAGCACCTTCAGTCTAAAAACACAGTGTTGCAGAAAAACATACCACACATTTGCATTATAAGGGAAATGTTCCACTCTAGCAGAATTAGTGTTTCAGAGGCATGTTCAATTCATTAGATGAGGACAGTAATAATAAAAATAAAAACATATGACTAAATACATAGAAATCGTGCTCTATAACTTAATAGGAGATGCTTTCATAAACTTTATCTTATAAAAATCTCATTAGCCAATTTACACGATCTTCCAAAAGCCATGTGGCAGTGAACTTACAGAAAGCAAAGAATCTAGTCTGTATACTAATCAGCTTTTATTATTATTGCTGTAACTCACATCTATTATTACTAAATAATATCAATTAAAGATATAGATTATTTGCCACATGCAATTTTGTAAAAGAAGGCAAACCAGATTCATTAAATGTAACTTCAAAGTTCTAAAACAATGTATTTCCTAATTTAATGAAATCTAGAAATTTATTCCTTTCTTAGGTATGATTTTTGTCATGTCATGTATTTCTTAAAAACACCATCTCAGGAACAAATTTTATTTTCAGCACTCTTGAAACTGTTTTGAACAAAATATCATCATTCTAATCTGAGGTGTATTTACCTCTTCATCACAGCTCTCGCCAGTGTCCCCTCTGAGACTCTGCACTTCCTCCACAGGAATGTCTACTGGGAACCTAAATTCATGATATTTGCATTCACCTCTTACACGTGGTCTACTAAAACACTTATATATCACTTCTATGTATTCTTCATATGAATATGCTTAGATAATATTTTACTAGCACTATTTATATTTTTTCTTATATAATTATATTTAGTCACAACAATATCTACCAATTCTTTTAATGCTTCCTTATATCTCCTAGGAGATTCTACCCCTGACACTGGAGATCCATTCCTGATATGCTTCCTTAAAACCGTTTAGGAGAATTCATCATTGTTTTAATTTATGACTCTGAATATCTTGGATTAAAAACAACATAGGCATTTGATTTATGAGAAATTCTTAATAAACTTTAATTTCATGAATAGAGTGAAAGTGATTGTAAACATGCCACTAATGCTTTGAATATTTAAAATTCTAATTTAAAGAGAATTTTATAAGCTTTCTCCTTGCTCTGACAAAAATATCACAAAAGCTTTCTCATGCAAAAAAAAAAAAAAAGATGTGTGAGGATTGAAACCAAACCAAGACAAATTTTCTAAGATATGTACTTTATCTGACTATCTTTTAAATAACTAAAACAATATTATCTGTACTAACAATTTTCCTAATATGTTCTACGGCACAAGATAATTCTTGGGGATCTTGGAGCATAAGCCACAAGCCTATAGGGAGAATAAAAGAATTGAGTGGATTTATCCTTACTAGACAAGATTAAAGGAAATTTAATGAGTAGCTAGGGAGGAGCAGCCCTGTTTCTATTTTTATTCTGTTGCCTATTAGCATTTACTTCATATTGAAACTTTCAGAGTAGTTCCACCAAGATTTTCCACTTTGTGTTTATGTTAGTTGCTTCAACTCTTTATAGTTAATATTAAGAAAAGATTCAAATAGAATAAAAACAAACAATATCTACAACAAACTCCAACCCTTAGAAAGCTTTAAATGAATGTCACATTTACCTCAGGGCCAAGACAGATGAAAAAAAACAAGGTTTCTATTTTTATATCACTACTGACAAGGACAAAAAGATATCTCTTAATATCTCCTCTGCTTCTTTACTATCTTTCTTTTCTTTCTGTTTTCCTTCACTCCGCAGTCAAAAACGTACTAAATATTGGATTAAAAGAAAGCAAAAAAAAAAAAAAAAATCAAATAGAACAGAATTTTAGGAGGCCAACAGGATCATAACAAGATATGGCAAAGAAAGCAAGCAGAATTGTGCAGCAGGAAGTTCTACCAGAAGAGTCAAAGCACAGGCATTACATGATGGGATAGTGTGAGTTAAAGGGAAGTGCTTACAAGAAAGAAACTCCTTAAGAGTTTGCTTTAGAATAAGACATGATTTACTTTAACATGGAAATCTAAACAGAGAATCTAAGACAGGAGGACAGAATCCATAATTGAATAGTTTTTCCACCCTAAAGCACTGTTTAATTTCATAGATGATTTAAATTTCCTATTTCAAACATTTATTTAATTCCCCTAGAAAGTTACTTGTCTATAATATATCCATGCCTGTTAACATGAACAAATAGCGAACTACAAAGGTTGGTTGTATATACAATAATTAAAACAGAGATAATTTTAGTTTACTTCAAGATAGATGATTTCAGTTACGATAGTGCTAATATACCTGCAGTTAAGAATGAAGCAACATGTATTTTTGACAATTCTAAGGGCATTTTAGTAAGCACGATTTGCATCATTAACATCATATTTTTAAAGCTTAAATTGAACAGGAAATTCATAAAACCATCCTTTTAATAAATACATATAATGTGGTTAACCATATACTCAAAATATATGCCTAATTTTACTTAACTTTTATCTATATATTTAACTTCTATTATGGAATGAGAATATTACAGGTGGGAATTGAATTAAAATTTTATTGTTGTATAATAATAATTTTGTTGTACTTTTACCCTATTTTAGGTCCTAGAGAAAAAAATACAAATAGTATTCTAATAATAAATAGCAATAATTTTGCTTCCAAGAAATATCTTATATTTGATTTCTCATCTCTTCATTTCCATTTGTTGAGGAAGCTTTTCATTAAACTAAAATATGTGTTAAGAAAAGCACATAGGCCGGGCGCGGTGGCTCAAGCCTGTAATCCCAGCACTTTGGGAGGCCGAGGCGGGCGGATCATGAGGTCAGGAGATCGAGACCATCCTGGCTAACACTGTGAAACCCCGTCTCTACTAAAAAATACAAAAAACTAGCCGGGCGACGTGGCGGGCGCCTGTAGTCCCAGCTACTCGGGAAGCGGAGGCAGGAGACTGGCGTGATCCCGGGAGTCCGCGCTTTCAGTTAGCTGAGAGCCAGTATCTGCGGTCAGCCTGCACTCCCAGCCCGGGGCGCGACAGAGCGGACTCGCGTTCTCAAAAAAAAAAAAAAAAAAAAAAAAAGAAAAAAAAAAAAAAAAAAAGAAAAAAAAGCAGGCATAAAACTTATGATGTGTGCAGACTAAATGGTATTTTCGGTATTTTCAATAAAATAATGATACCATAATCTGTGTTGTCAGCTATTATCTAAGATAAAACATTAGACACAAAAGTATTTAACCCAGAACCGATAGAAACTAATGATTCTTTCTGCTAAACACTACCTAGACAAATTCCAATCACAAGCATTCTTCTGATTTGTCATCAAAACAGATCAATTTTGGGTCATTTTATTTGTGGAGAATGGAGTCATACAGAGTATACCATGAGTATGTATCTACGCAGTTTTACACGCATTCTATTATGTCGAAATTTTATGGAAAGAGTTTTCAAAGTGTTTTTACTAATATATGATATCTCCTGTGTATTATTTCCTGTTGCTCTCCTCCTTCATCCAAAATTATTACTTTCCATCTTTTTAAACTTTAGTCATTCTGGTAGGAGCATTTCACCATGACTAAATTAAAATAAAATACATGTGAAATGCTCCTACCAGAATGACTAAAATATAAAGAAGAACTATGTGAGTAATTCATAAAGAAAAAAAGGTTTAACTTACTCACAGTTCTACAGGGCTGGCGAGGCCTCGGGACACTTTTAATCATGGTAGGTGGCAAAGGGGAACATCTTGCATGGAAGCAGGAGTGAGAGAGAGGTGAGAAGTGCAACATGTTTAAACCATCAGATCTCGTGAGAACTCACTATCACAAGAGCAGCAAGGGGAAAACTGTTACCATGATCCAATCACCTCCAGCCAGGTGCCTCTCTCGGCATGTGGGGATTACAATTTGAGATGAAATTTGGATAGGGGCACAGAGACAAACCATATTATTTTCTGCCAGCCCATCCCAATCACATGTAACGTTCACATTTCAAAACACAATTATGCATTCCTAAGAGTCCCTTAAAGTCTTACCTTCTTCTAGCATTAACCCAAAAGTTCAATTCTGAAGTCTCATTTGAGACAAAGCAAGTCCTTTCTACCTATGAGCCTGTAAAATCAAAAGTAAGTTGGTTACTTTCAAGTTCCATTGGGTTTACAGGCAATGGGTAAATGCTTCCATTCCAAATGGGAGAAATTGGCCAAAACAAAGGGACTACAGACCCCATGCAAGTCTGAAATCCAGCAGGGCAGTCATTACATGTAAAGCTCCAAAATAATCTCCCTTGACTCCATGTCTCACATTCAGGGAATGTTGATGCAAGAGGTAGGCTTACAAGGCATTAGGCAGCTCCATCTCTGTGGCTCTGGAGGGTACAACCTCCGTGGCTGCCTTAATGAGCTGGTGTTGAAAGCTTGAGGTTTTTCGTGGCACTTGGTGCAAGCTGTCAGTGGATCTATCATTCTGGAGTCTGGAGGACAGTAGCCCTCTTCCCACAATTTCACTAGGCAGTGCCCCAGTGGAGATTCTCTGTGGGAGCTCCAACCCCACATTTCCCCTTCTGCATTGCTCTAGGAGAGGTTCTCCATGAGGGTTCCATCCCTGCAGCAGACTGCTGTCTGGACATCTAGACATTTCATACATCCTCTGAAATATAGGCAAAGGCTCCCAAAGCTCAATTCCTGTCTTCCGTGCATCAGCAGCCCAACACCATGTGGAAGCTGCAAGGTTTGGGGTTTGAACCCTCTGAAGCAAATGGCTCAAGCTGTACCTTGGCCTCTTTCAGTCATGGCTGGAGCTGGAGTGGTTGGGACAAGGGACACCATGTCCCAAGGCTGCACAGAGCAGCAGGACCCTGGGCACAGCCCACAAAATCATTTTTCCCTCCTAGACCTCCAGGGCTATGATGAAGGGGCTGCTGCGAAGATGCCTGAAACATCCTGGGGACATTTCTCCATTGTCTTGGCTATTAACATTTGGCTTCTCTTTGCTTATGCAAATTTCTACAGCTGGTGGCTTGAATTTCTCCTGCAAAATTTTCAAACTTTTATGTTCTGCTTTTCTTTTAAACATAATTCCAATTTCAGACCATTTCTTTGTGAATGTGTATGACTATGCTTTCAGAAAAAGCCAGGTTACATCTCGAATGCTTTGCTGCTTAGAAATTTCATCTGCCAGATACACGAAATAATCTCTCTCAAGTTCAAAGTTCTACAGATCTCTAGGGCAGGGCAAAATGCTCCAGTCTGTGTGCTAAAGCATAGTGAGAGTGATCTTTACTCTAGTTCCCAATATGTTCTTCATCTCCATCTGAGACCAATTCTGCTTGGACTTCATTGTCCGTATCATTATCAACATTTTGGTCAAATCTATTCAACAAGTTTCTAGGAACTTCCAAACGTTCCCACATCTTCCTGACTTCTTTTGAGCCCTCCAAACTGTTCCAACCTCTGCCTATTACTCAGGTCTAAAGTAGCTTTCACATTTTCAGCTATCTTTATAGCAGTGCCTCACTTTCCCAGTACCGCTTTTCTGTATTAGTCCATTTGCACACTGCTATAAATAACTATTTGAGACTAGGCAATTTACAAAGAAACGAGGTTTAATTAACTCACAGTTCTACATGGCTTGTGAGGTCTCTGGAAACTTGCAATCATGGCAGTAGGTGAAGGGAAAGCAAGATACCTCTTATGTGGTGGCATGAGAGAGAGGGAGGGAAAGCAAGGGGGGACGTGCCATACTTTTAAACCATCAGATCTCATGGGAACTCTCTCACTGTCACAAGAACAGCATGGAGGAGATACCCTCATGATCCATTCACCTCCCACCTGGTCCCTCCCTTGACACATGGGGATTATAGTTAGAGATGTGATTTGGGTGGGGACACAGAGCCAAACCATATCAATATACCAATGAAGATGAGCGACTGGTCATTTCCATTTTGATTATTCAAATATTGTGAAGTGTTCATTCAAATCTTCTTTCCCCCGCTATTCTTTTATTGGTTGGTTGTTTTTGCTGTGATTTGAAGAAGTTTTGTTATGTTTTCTGCATATTAAAACTCTGTCAGTAATGTGTATATCGAATACTTCTCTTATATTAAGAGGTACATTTTCACTCTCTTGATGATCCCTTTTTATTAACAAATAGTCAATTTAATGTAATTTATTCTGTTCTACTTTTATATTATGATTAAGGGACTTTTGTGTCCTATTTTACAAAATATTGACTTACCATGAACTTGTAACAACATTTTTCTATTAGCTTCTGAATGCTTTTAGTGTACTGCTTTTGACATTTAGATAAACAGTAGATGTCGAATTCTTTTTTTTTTTTTTTTTTTTAATTTGAGATGGAGTCTTGCTCTGTTGCCCAGGCTGGAGTGCAATGGTGCAGTCTCTGCTCACTATAAGCTCCACCTCCTGGGTTCAAGTCATTCTCTTGCTTCAGCCTCCCCAGTAGCTGGGACTACAGGCACTCACCACCACTCCTGGCTCATTTTTATTTTTTTATTTTTATTTTTTATTTTTAGAAGAGACTGGATTTCACGGTGTTAGCCAGGATGGTCTCGATCTCTTGACCTCGTGATCTGACTGCCTCGGCCTCCCAAAGTGCTGAGATTACAGGCGTAAGCCATACATTTTTATGTATGGTACAGTAGTCCACCCTTACCCGCAGGGGATCTATTCCAAGACCCTCAGGAGATGCCTAAAATCACGGACAGTACTGAGCCCTTTATATACAATGCACACATTTTATTTTTCTTCTTCACAAGTTTACAAATACAAGATTCATTCTTACCATAGGTCTTAGCAATCTCAGCATACACTTTTTTGCTTTCCTTAATTCAGAACTTTCACCTTTTTACTTAAAGAAACCACTTTTCACTTTCCCTTTGGCATATCCAAATTGCCAGAATCTCTAATTTTGCACTTTCAGGTCGTTATAAAATGAAAATAATGCTTCCTTGAACATAAGCGCTGTGATGATCTGCGACAGTCAACCTGACAACTGGGTCAGCTCCCAAATGACTCATGGACAGGGAGCATCTAAATTGTGGATCCACCAGACAAAGGGATTATTCACATCCTGGGAGGAACAGCATGAGATTTCACCATGCCACCCAGAACAGCAGGCTATTTAAAACTTATGAATTGTTTATTTCTGGAAGTTTCCATTGAATATTTTTGGATGGAGGTTCATCATGGGCAACTGAAATTCTAGAGTAGGAAGCCACACATAAGGAAGGGGGATTACTATATGAGGTAGAGATAAAGTTTCACATTTTTAAAAATGTAGATTTACTGTTGATCTCACGCCATGTATTGTAAAACCTAGCTCTTCCATGACTGTATGAATGATGTTACCTGTTATAAAATAAATGCACATATATGATGGAATTTTTTTTTTTTTTTTTTTTTTTTTTTTTTGAGATGGAGTCTTGCACTGTCTCTCAGGCTGGAGTGCAGTGTCACGATCTCGGCTCACTGCAAGCTCCGCCTCCCGGGTTCACGCCATTCCCGTCTCAGCCTCCCGAGTAGCTGGGACTACAGGCGTCTGCCACCTCGCCCGGCTAATTTTTTGTATTTTAGTAGAGACGGGGTTAGTAGAAACTGTGTTAGCCAGGATGGTCTGGATCTCCTGACCTCATGATCTGCCTGCCTCGGCCTCCCAAAGTGCTGGGATTACAGCCTTGATGGAAATATTTCTCAACTGTCTGTGTTATTTCATTGGTTTTTATTCCTGCATCTGTATGATGTCAAATGTATAGTAGCTTCATAATAATTCTTAATATCTCATCATATTATTCTTCCAAATTTGTTCTTGCTCAAGTAGTTTTTTTTTGTTCTCAGGTCTTTATATATATAATATTTTTAAATCAGACCACAAATTCTCTTTGTCTCTTTGTCTCTCTCCTTCTCTCTCTCTCTCACACACACACACACATACACACACCACACACATGAAGTTGCTGTTATCATGATTAGATTGAATTTGTATCTAACATTAATATAGCAATAATTTACATATTTACATTCTTGAGTCTTCTAATATATGAGCAGAGAATATCCCCTTATCTACATAAATCTTAACGTTCTCTTAATAATTATTGTGTGTGTGTGTGTCTGCGGATTTCTTACATTGTTACAATTATTTGATTTTGTGTATAATGTTGTGAATGGTACCATTTAATAATTTTCACTTTCTATTTCTTTGTTGCTCTTATGTTAACAAATAATTGATGCTTGCGTATCAACTTCATAGGAAGCTAAATATCCTTCTTGCAGATTTTGGGGTTCTCAAAACATATAGTCATTTTCTCTGCAAGTAATGCCAGTTTGATTTCCTTATTCCATTTTATAACCTACAATTTTTTTTTTTTTATTTTGTGATTAGCTTGGCTAAGTTCTCTAGTATAATTGTGAGGAGAAATGGTTATAGAGAGTATCTTGGTCACATTCCAGATCTCAGGAGGAAGATTTTATTTTTCCATTGCTTATGTTTCCTGTAGACTTTCGGTAAATAACCTTTTATTTGAATCAAAAAGTACTCATCTATTCCCTTTTGCTTTTTAAAAAACTTGTATTTTAAGTTTGGGGTACAAGTGCAGGTTTGTGACACAGGCAAACTTGTGTCATGGAAGTTTGTTCCACAGTTTATTTCATCACCCAGGTATTAAATCTAGTACCAATTAGTCATTTTTTCTGATCATCTCCCTCCTCCCACCTTCCACCATTCAAAAAACTCCAGTGGGTGTTATTCTCCTCTAGGTGTTCATGAGTTCTCACCATTTACCTCCCACTTTTAAGTGAGAACATGTGGTATTTGTTTTTCTCTTCCTGTGTTAGTTTGCTGGGGATAATGGCCTCCCAGCATCATCTAAGTTTTTTTTTTTTTTTTTTAATCTTAAATTAATGTCTGTTAAACTCTATCAAATATTATTTTCCTTGTTGATACAATCACATTTTAACCCTTTTGTTGTTGCTAATGTGATGGTTTTTAACCTGCAAATCCACCTTGATTTCATAGAATAAATGTAAACTGATCTTTTGGTATTATGTTTTCAAAAATATATATTATTTCACTTGTGTTGGAGATACTTTAATATGAGCACATTGTTTCATAATTTTAGTTTCCTGAGATAGCTTTGCAGTTTTTTTTTTTTTTTTCTGTCAAAGTTATGTTGGCCTCAAATATAAGTTGGAAAGAGTACTCTATCTTTTTTCCAATGGAAGCATTAAATATTTGGAAGAATTCACCACGGGATCTTTTAGGGGCTGGATTTTCTTTGAGAGAAGATTTGTAATGTAAATACAGAAGCATTCAGTCTTTTTTTTATTGTAGTGAAATACGCATTGCATAAGAGTTACCATTTTAAGAAATTTAAAGTTTACAATTCAGTAGCTTTAAATATATTCCCAATGTCTTTCAGCCATTATCACTATCTAATTCCAGGAATTTTAATCTCATTCCAAAAAAAACACCAAAACTGATTCAGCAGTCACTTTCCATTTGCTCCTCCCCCAGCCTCTGGCACTCACTAATCTGCTCTCTGTGTCTATGTCTTTGCCTTTTATGAATATTTTATATAAATGGTAGCATCATTATGTCAGGTTTTTGTCTAGCAGATTTAACTTAGCATAGTTTTTTTCAGGATTATCTATGTTGTAACATGTATATGTTTCATTCTTTTTGAGAGTTGAATGTTATTCTACCTTATAGATATAGCACATTTGGTTTATCTGTTCATCAATTGATGAATATTTGAGTTGTTTCTATGTTTTAGCTATTGTGAATAGTGCTGCTGTAAGTATTCAAGTGCAAGTTTGTATTTGACCAACTGTTTTCAATTAATTTGGGTTTACATACAAGAGAAATTACTAGACCATATAGTAATTTTATTTTAACTTTACTGAGGAACAACCAGTCTCTTTTCCAAAATGGCTGTACCATTTTACATTCTCACCAGCCATGTGAGATGGTTCCAATTTTTCAATACTTGCACTAACTCTTATTTTCCTTTTTGTTTTTCAGTTTTCCACTGTGGTCATCTTAGTGGGTATGGAGTGGTTTTGATTTGCCTTGCTCTTAGAACTACTGAAACTGAACAGCTTTCCGTGTGCTTGTTGTTCATTCGTATATCTTTTATGGAGAATCGTCTCATCGTTGGCCAAGTTTTGTAATTGGATGTTTATTTCTTTTGTTTTTGAGTTGTAAGAGTTTGTTGGACTTCTTGTATGTATAGATTCATAGAGTTCATCAAATTTATGTATGTTTTTATTTTCTTGTACTATTTTGTTGGAATTTTTTATTTTATGAATATTTTCAAACTTTTTACTTATGAGGCTTTGTGTCTTTTACATGCTTTGATGTATTATATTTTTATTATTATTTGCTTAACATATTTTCTAAATTTCTTTGAGATTTTCTTTGACTAAGTGGTTATTAAGAAAGGTAATGTTTAATTGCCTAGCATTGAATTTTGATCTTAATTTCATCATGATTAGAGAAGACATTTTGTAAGATGTTCAATCCTTTCAATATTGCTTTGGTCTTGTTCACAGTAAATCATATTTTCAATTTTGATAAATATTTAATGTGACCTTCAATACTGCATACATGCTGCAGTTGCTGGCTACACTGTAAAATACATGTTAAGATATTTCTTAAACATTTTATAGTCTTGAAGGCCTTTTAAATACTTTTTTCAGTGAATGAGATTTAGCGACTTCTCATTTTTCTATAATTTTATTATTTGTAAATTTAACAACAATATTTCTAGGTGTAACCAAATAAATATTTTGAATTGAATATAAGCTATACAGGCTGATTTACTCCCTCTCTGTCACTTCATTATTATTAATTCTGTTGTAGGCTATTTATTTTATTACTACAGAAAAAGATGGCTAGTGGAATCTACTGTTAAGTAAATGGTATACTCTGGGGGAAGGATAATCTCTAAAGTTGTCTTTAAAGAAACATTTCCTAAGTGGTTAAATGACATTTTAAGTATATTGTCTGCATGTACTGAGGCTATGGAGAAAACATAAATATCTTATATTCATCTAAAATATTTTGATGACTCAAGAACTGTATTTAACTGATACCTTACACACTTATTTTATCATTACTAGACAGCAGGACTTCAAATAAACTACTCTAAATCTTTAGTTTGCACTTATTTTTCAAGACTGCTGCCAATCTTTATAATCACACATAAGCATGTGGTAATTTAGTTTGCATCTATAATTTGGTCTAACATTTGCAGTTGGGAAGGTGGGGTAAAATAAAATAAAATAAACATCTGTAATTTCTTATATTAGATAAGAAGCTATATTATAAGAAGAATATTCTTCAATTGTAAGTACTACATGGGTACTTTTATTTTTTATTTTATTTTTAGTGGCCAAGGTAGTAGCTCTATGATTGCACTTGACTTAAAATGTTTTTAGTTAAAATGGTTGTGATTATGGCATCTATAGAAAACCTTTGAATGCTCAGCCGCCCGTTCGTCTGTGCAACGCAGTAGATTAGAAAAAAATGTTCAGGAGATTTTGGCCTTGCTTGCAGGCATTCACTCCAATACCCACTGAACCAGTGTCAGATAGCTTTTCATTCAGGCACACATCTTGGCTAGACTATTTAATTTCCGTACAAGAAGGTCAACTCTATTCCAAGCTCAACTGTCTGTTAGTGCATATAGGTCAATATTTATCTGCCAGCATAGAATTGCTTTATTCCAATTACTTGCCAGGGAATACAATCTTAAATTCCCTCCTGCCCAATATCTATCCATCTAAGGCCTTCTGACAGAAGTCTATTTGTGGTGCATTTCTCCAAGGCTAGTCTGTTTATCAGCTCTTCCACATCATCTGAAATCTACTGTTCAATAGTTCAGACAATCACAAAAGTGAGTAATTGCATCATGTCATGTTTTCTTTTTTTTCCTGATTTCTCCCAAAATAATTACAGCTTTTGAATTAGGTGTTTGTGTAAACCTACTGCTATTAAAAGAAACAGCTAATTATTTTATTTATGATTACGATGCAATAGGGAGATTTTATTTGAAGAGAATGATTTCTGCTTTTTAAATTTTATTTCATTTATTTTTTCATTGGGATTGCTCATATGTCTTCTGAGCAAGTAGATTTGCCTTAGTCTTATAGACACTGTATATTGTTACACAAACCAGTTTGTTCACTTCTATCTTGTTTCTAGAAAGCTAAGGACTGAATTGAAGCTCATCTCTGGCAAGTTCATGAACCCCTTATATATATTTTGAATAGTAACTACTATTCAATGACAATTCTATTTTGAATTTGCTGCAGCATAATTCATTAAACATGAATCTTAAACCCCCTCATTATTTTAGTTAAAAAAAAAATAGTACTTAACCTAAGCCATTATGTCCCGGAGTTGTCAGCTTGGTAAATGTGATATTTAAATATCTGTAACTACAGGCTAATGATGCCCAATATAAAATTATTTATTTATTTCTAAAATTTCTTCACAACTCATATTCTAATCTTATCCACATCTTTGCTAGCTGTAATTGCATGTAATTTAGAGGTATATTTAAAGTTATTTATCAAACGTATAGCTAAATGAATTAATAAATGAATTGAATGTACATAATATCAATGAATTCACAGAGCTGCTCATATGTTCATTGTATATAGCTGCATTAAGACAGCTAAGACTTGCCGGGCGCAGTGGCTCAAGCCTGTAATCCCAGCACTTTGGGAGGCCGAGACGGGCGGATCACGAGATCAGGGGATCGAGACCATCCTGGCGAATGCGGTGAAACCCCGCCTCCACTAAAAAAAATACAAAAAACTAGCTGGGTGAGGTGGCGGGCGCCTGTAGTCCCAGCTACTTGGGATGCTGAGGCAGGAGAATGGCGTAAACCCGGGAGGTGGAGTTTGCAGTGAGCAGAGATCCGGCCACTGCACTCCAGCCCGGGCGACAGAGCGAGACTCCGTCTCAAAAAAAAAAAAAAAAAAAAAAAAAAACAGCTAAGACCTAAAAGTCAGCCTGTATACAAAATTGCCAGATTGCTTGTGGCCTTTTAATACAATGTTTGGAATACATAGTGTTTTATATTCCATAAAACTAAGTAAAAAGTTTAGTACAATTTTGCCTAATTAGTGATACATTTCGTAGCATTTTCCTAGATTAGTAATATTGATAATATCTTTTAATGACAAATAGGATTGTCTTACCTTCACAGTTCTTTTCAATGGTGAGAATCTGTGTTTTTTCTGAAATTATTTCTCTATAGCTATATAGCAATGCCTTTTAATATACAAATATATGTGCATATGTATATATATACATTTGTGTGTGTATACATATACACATGTGCACATATGTACTTCAAATATCATATTTACTTCATTTTAAATGTATATATATTTTAATAAGTTTAATGTGCCAGCTTCTCCTTTTATTTGAATTATAATATGTTATATTAAATGATCTTTGAATTCAATTTGTTAGAGCTCAAATCAATAAGATCTGTGTGTTCAGACATAGTACAGCACTGTAGCCTTCCAATAGCAAAGAATTGAAGACTCAACCATTGATTATTTTAGAGAGATACTACTAACTTTTCTGATTTTCAAATATATTGTACTCATAAAACATTTTATATTTGATTTTCAGTAGATGTTTATATATGCTATATTTTCTGGCATGATTTTGGATTACTGGTAGCTAAAACCCTGATTTGTCTAAATTTTGTTCCGCTTTTATCTACAAATAAAATATTAAACTAACATTCTTTCTCAAGTGAAATTTCAAGAATCTTTCAGTAATATAGGATTCTTTTCTAGATAATGTATAGTTTTAAAACTCCCAGTTTCTGTTAGAATTTGTGATGTCACGCAAAAGCAAACATATTCAAGAAAACCCCTCCTTAGCAAGATATATTTTGAATATCAATTTGGAAACATGCTATGAGCATTTTGTTAAACTATTCTGGTTTAGAGTAACCATTCAGTTATAACACCTGAAGAAACGACGCATTGGAATTAGCAACCTTCCATGTTTAAAACCATATTTCCAGGTTAAAAATAAACAATGACTCTGAAAATGCCTTTTCTACAAAGTAGAAAAACCCATTCGGAAAGAGACAAAACAGTGACCCTTGTAGCAGGAAATTTCCATTGGTCACAATATTAAAACTGCAAGAAACCCACTCTCAAAGTGTAATCTTTTGGTGACAGAAAGAGGCCATTTAACTACTAAATTCAGCGTTTGCCACTGAGAGTGAGAGGTGTTTCAAAATTTGCCATCAAGTTTTACTAGTTCTATATGTTGGTTTCTCAACTTATTATGTAAAAAATATACAGGTGAGATTCAAACTTTTATTAAAGAAAATCTTAAAGTTATATTATCAATTTATATAAATCTCACACAAAGCAGATATTTTGTTGTCTTAGATAAGTTTATAAATTAATTGATCATTTGATGATACAACAATGGTAAGTAAATAGATTATTAGATAGAGACGAGACATATAAATCGATTTATAACAATTTCTCTTCTTGAAGATATGAGATCAAATACTTACTGGGAAATGAGTGATTGCAAAGTAGAATTTATTTGGGAACTGTCATAAGGTAAACAATCCATTGCAAGGTTTTATGTCTAAGAACAGCCTCAGAGAAAATTTTCTGTCTTAGTTATTATTTATTATATGGAAGAATAATAAAGTTTATAAAAATATGCACACAATAATAAGCAAACCCTTCTCTAGCATTTGTGGAGACTAAGCCAGAAGAACAAATTAATGCCTATATTACATATACCCTAATATTTAAAAGTTATGAACCAAAGAAAATATTCAATTAGCACATTTAGACTACTCAACATTCCACTCTCAAGTATGGCAGCACAAAAAGAGTTAGGCACCAGATTCCTTGCTAACCCTTGTTCTCCTACTCCCACTCCTCGCACTATCCTGTACCAGCAAGGGCTTCATACAAACATCTGTGAAAAACGTAAACATTATGTTCACTCTCCATCCAAT
The DNA here is from genome assembly GCF_001698545.2 of Rhinopithecus bieti. Classification (NCBI taxonomy): domain Eukaryota; kingdom Metazoa; phylum Chordata; class Mammalia; order Primates; family Cercopithecidae; genus Rhinopithecus; species Rhinopithecus bieti. Next base: position 222,605 of record NW_016807895.1, read on the forward strand.
CTTCTGCAGCAATGATTCTCTGGCCAGTCTATTGAGTCTAAGGATGCACACACATTGGAGCATAATCCACACTGCATATGATAGGCCAGGGAAAAAGTCAGCATGTGCCCTGGAAATGAACTTGAGATCATTCGGAAAATCTCATCGTTCTAAGTATGTGGAACGTAAATTAAAAGGGGAATGCAAGCTGTGCGTGTTCATATTCCCTTAGCTCTGTGGATTAACCCCTCTTAGTAGACCAGAGAAAAAATATGCATGTAACCTGGAAATTAACTTAAGATCATTTGGTAAGAAAATCTCATCGTTTCAGGTACGTGGAACGTAAATTTAAAGGGGAATGCAAGCTGTGAGTGTTCATATCCACTTAGGTCTGTGGATTACCCCCTCTAAGTAGGGGAATTGTCAGAGTGGGGCATTTTGAACTGCAGGATCCAAGATACCTGTTTCTCTTTCCTGGGTCTAAGCCTGATACTGAAACTAAGGCAAAAAAAAAAAAAAAAAAAAAAAAAAAAAAAAAAAAAAAGAAAGAAAAAGAAAAGAAAAAAATGTGTGTGTGTGAACAAATTGGTGTGAACAGCATAAACAGGCATGAACAGTTTAAAAATGATGATGCCTGAGATAATATTAATGAAAAACTTACAATTTTGAAGTTAAAGTCATAGGAGAGGAAGAAAAAATAATATAAAAATATACTTATTATTCAATAGATCTCAAAGTATTTTTAGTAATGGGACAATGGCACGATGAGAATAAGAAATTTTCTTATCTTGCTTCCTTCTCAATGAGATGCAAAGAAATGCAGTGAACAGTATCTGGAACAACATTCTAATAGTGAATAATATATTACATTATATATTTTTTAATTAATAGTTTTCAGGCTAGCTGGTAAGTCAAAAAAAATCAGAATCATGTAATTTAGATGCAAAGATCACTTATTATGTTGTTTTCTCCCATTCTCCTCCAGCAAGCTAGCCACTAGTAGTTGAATGCAGAGCAATGAACTCTGCTGGAGTTCAGTGAATTTCAAAGGTCCCCAGGAACTTACGGTAGTGGAGATCAAATCAAAACCCCAAATTATCTCTTTTATGTTTGTTTTTTTCCCTAATTTTACCATTTTTGGAGGCATAGCCACATCGGTTCCTTCACACATTCCTAATAAATTTCTCCTACATATTGTATTACCACCACCATCCATAATGGTTTCAGGGAGCTGAAAAGGTTCTTTAGACAGATCATATATATGAAAATAAAAATTTATTTGACGGTTTTAATTATGCCTAATGTTTCTTTTTCCCCCTTAGGGCAGAAAGAATTATTGGCAAAATGTACTTGATGTATTTTGTGATCTCCTGGGCCATAAAATGTAGTCAAAACAATATTTATGTCACTGAAATGTAAACACAAAGTGTTCCTAGTACAGCATAGTGATTACTCTCAGACTCCAATTAGATATTCATTTAAATCTTGGTTCCATTGCTAGTAATTGTCCAACCTTGGACAAGTTAATATTCCTTTATGTTCTTAAACAGGATTGTCTTAAAAAGATTATTTATCGGGTTATTTAGTTTAGCATAGTTCCAGGGATACATGACTTCGTATTATAGCATCGTCCAAGGACAAAAGCGACCATGATATTGTTCAGTTGTTCTGTTTCTTCCAAATTTCATGTTGAAAAGTCATCCCCAATGTCGGAGGTGGTGCCTAGTGGGAATTGTTTTGTCATGTGGGCGGATCCCTCATAAATGGTTTAGCGCCATTCCCTTGGTGATGTGTGAGTTCTCATTATTAGTACACAAGATACTTGATTGTTTGAAAAGTCTGAATCTCCTCTTCATCTCTCTCTTGCTACCTCTCTCACTATGTGATGTACTGGCTCCATCTTTGCCTTCTACCATGATTGTGAGCTTCTTGGATCCTCACCAGAAGCTGGACAGATGCTGGTGCAATGCTTACATAGCCTGCAGAACCATGAGCCAAATAAACCTATTCTCTTTATAAATTACCCAGCTTCAGGTATTTTTTTTTTTTTTTACAACAATGCATGGACTAACACAAACGCTATAGAATTCTGGAAATGAATTCAGGATTACAAAGGGAAAAAAGTGCAATGTGCTTTGGTATTGCTCTAAAACAATGCAGGCAGTTCTGCAGGCAAATAGAATTTACACATGAATATTCAGCATTGTGAGTCCATCCTGATAATTTGCTGTTTTTGTTATAAAGAATGATTTTGTCCTCTTGTGCACTATTGTAGTGTGTTGAATAGATGCTTCAAAGTGATATATTCAAGTCCCAAACCCCGGTGCTTGTAAATGTGAGCTTATCTGGAGATAAGATCTTTGTAGATGTCATTAAGTTAAGGATCTCTAGAGGAAATCATCTTGAACTTTTGGTAGGCCCTAAATTCAGTGAAAAGTATCCTAATATGAGACAGAAAAGAAGACACAGAAATATACAAAGAGGAAGCCCATGGGAAGACAAAGGCAATAATTAGAATGATGCATGCACAAGCCAAGAAATACCAGAAATTGTTGACAGTCACCAAAAACTAAGAGCGAGGCATGGAACAGATACGCCCAAGCATTCTCTAGAATAAAGCAACCCTTACAACGCCTTGATTTCAGGGTTTGGTCCTCCAGAACTAAGAGAATGCATTCTTGCTATTGTAAGCCTCTAAGTTTGTAATAATTTGATATGATATCCATAGGAAATTAAGACAGCTGTTTCTCTTACATTTTGGAGTCTCTATTAATTTTAAAATGCATATCATGCCATATATAAATGTATATATTAAAGATATAGATATTGATACGCAGATATAAAATATAAGTGCTATATATAATTAATGATAATTATTTTATTAGGAATTTTTACACAATCGTTTTTTTTTTATTATTATATTTTAAGTTCTAGGGTACATGTGCATAACGTGCAGGTTTGTTACATATGTAAACTTATGCCATGTTGGTGTGCTGCACCCATCAACTCGTCAGCACCCATCAATTCATCATTTATATCATGTTAAAGAATAAGAATGATGTCTAATGCACTTTGGTTTTTTGTTTGCTTGTTTGTTTGTTTTTGAGACAGAGTTTCACTGTTATTGCCCAGGCTGGAGTGCAATGATGCAATTTCAGCTCACTGCAACCTCTGCCTCCCGGGTTCTAGCAATTTTCATGCCTCAGCCTCCCGAGTAGCTGGGATTACAGGCACCCGCCAGCACTTCTAGCTACTTTTTTGTATTTTTAATAGAGACGGGGTTTCACCATGTTGGCCTGACTGGTCTCAAACTCCTGAGCTCAGGTAACCCACCCGCCTTGGCCTCCCAAAGTGGTCTAATGCACTGTGATGAAATTGCAGTGTAAAGACCCCTGAAAACATTTTACTGTACAAAATGACCACATTTTTTTCTGAATTGTTTCTTTAAAAAGAGCATCATTTATCATGACTCAAATAGTGAAATAGCATCATCAGTCATGACTTTGTCATTAAATGTGTTAGCTGGAAGTGGACCTTTATTTGGTAGAAGACTGGTAACGCTGGTGTTATTTATCTTCCTATCTCCTTCTAGTCTCTTTGACTATAATTAGATGAAAGCACTTTAAATTAACTACTTTAGTCAGTTTCCTGATGGAAAAAAAAATACAAAGGCAATTCAAATTCCGCTAATTACCATCAAGCCATCCATAGGTGGAATTACAAGAGTGTGATGATTACAATGATTTTCAAAATGAAAACTCAACAATGAACTGTCTTTTATTAGTTCGTACACAAGTAATTGCAGTTATTGCCATTGAAAGTAATGGCAAAATCATAATTACTCTTGCATCAACCTGATAAAATAATTTTGCTACAGTCTAATCTTTAGCTATGACCTTGTTACAATAATTATAATATGGACTTTCCAAAGGAGCAAGTAATGAAGTAGCTTCATAGGTAACTATAGTATTATTTTACTATTTTTAAGCCAAGGATGTAGATATAAGAATTTCAGTTCAGTATTATTTTCCATAAAAATAAATTACCTGTTTCAAATGTTAAATGTATCACTAAAACATAACTTGATGATGAAAATTACCAGAATCAATTATGTGTATTCCAAAGGATTTTTTCCCAAGTGTTCTTAAATCAAATTTTCTTACATTTATTTCCTAATTTTCTCTATTTGCATGCTGAAAGATGAGCAATGGTGTGCCTTTTAAAACTGTATACAACTGTTTATAGACATATCTGGGATGGTCCAAAAAAATGTATAATTGGAATTACCTGATTTCTAAAACCCAATATGACTCTTTTCTCCTGCTAATGGGTAAAAAAAATTATAATATGTACAGTCCAGGAATAGCATACATACATTAAAGCATATGTCAATACTTTACTAGGCAAAAGAAGCTATAAAGTGTGGACATTTATCAGTGTAGCAGCTCTGCTTCCTCCTTTTTATTTTCTTGTTCTATACCTCTGTTAGGCATGAGTCATGGCAGAGATATTTTTGGAATTTCAAGTAAGTAGATGCTGAGATGAGATGGGGTGAATAGTCCCAACACATTTTATCTTGTATGATAAAAATAACTCTATAGTCATATGGAGAAGGATGCTTAAATATAACTAGTATTGAGAATCCAAACCACTCTAAGTATTAACAATATGGTATGAATAGAATAAAATATCTTTGGTTAATTTGCCCCTTTTGAAAGGTAGAAGAAATCTGACCCAGATTTAGTAAAGACGAGTTGCCAGGATATCTGCTCAAATAGAAGGCTTCAATTCATAGTGGTCCTACGTTTACACTCTTCAAAGACTTCAGGAATAACAGTGAACCACAGGAAGTACGCTTCCTCACAGCTGGCAAGGACGGTCTGAAAGAACTCATGCTGTCCCCATCGCGGCCCACTAGATTGAGGCTGCCAGCTTGGTGTAAGCTGGTCATTTAGCATTGATTTCATTCTGTCAGAGAGAAGCCAATCAGGAGTGATTCTTAAATTGTCTCACCTCTAAAACGGACACTGAATCTGAAATAAGTCCAATGTCCACTAAGTTCTTTTACTTTGAAAATGTGGAAAAGGGTCGTAAGAAATAATAGCAATGCTTTTTTAGTCTTTTGGAGCAAATAGCCCCAACTAAAATTCTGAAACCTTTGAGGTTAGGTGACACAAAAGATTCATTAAAATATTTTTAGCTGGAATGATTTCAGCGTAACCACTGTTATATTTCATTCTTCTCATACTACTTAGTGGGTGAGTCATATATGTGAGAATGTCAGTGAAGAATACCAGGCTACACTATTAAAAAATCTTGCACATTGGCTAAACACTGATCTTATATTCAGAGGCAACAATCAATTTTAACTCAATCAGTTTAGCTACATCATGTTAAGTTAATTCCAGAGTGTGTCTGACAAAGGTTTATTAACTTTGTTTAAGCCTTTTTACAAAGTAATCATAACTTTAACTAAAGCTAGAAAAGAATGGAACATTTTTTAAATAGTTATTTCTGGTTCAGATTGCATCTGGACCCTAGGAGAAATAAATGTAAAATTGATTTCCATCAATTATGGAAGTGTAAGTTATTTGGGATATTGTGGCTATTCCAATAAATAATTTGAGTTGTGCTTCCTAAGCAGCTTTGTCATGACTCTGGAAGAGGATGCTAATATTCTCTTTCTATTAACAAGTTGCTGACATCTTTTACAGTCACCCGGGGACCCCAAGATACCCCTGACCCTTGTGTCCTGAAATCTCCTTATTAAGTTTACAGCTGAGAATGACTAGGAGATGCAATTCCAAGAGAAAAGAAAAAGACTTTGCAAATGGTTAAAATGACAAAAACTAAAATACAGCTTTTAAAGTAGAAAAAAGCTATCGTGCCTCAGAAAGCAGGGCTCTAAAATTTTAAAAGCAGATAATCTACACCAAACACTTATTTTCCTCTTAGAAGCCGATGAAAGTGGGTAGAATCCTGTATGTCTTTGAAATAACTGACCTTTATTTGAACAAAAGGGATCTTAAAACTTACTTTGTAAGGTGATTTTGAGGATTAAAATATTTAGCACATAGGAAATACTTGACATATTGAAGATGTATAATAAATATATATGTTTATTGTATAAAATATTTTTATGTATTATAGTGATATATTGATTATATTACATTTTATAAATATATTTATATAATATAAATAATGTTTATGTGTGTATATATAGTAAATATATTTTTTTCATTTTAAATAAATGACAATCCAAACTCTAAGCAACCCCTCTCTTTCTTTAATATGAATTTTTTTTT
>NW_016807895.1:229050-236052 GCF_001698545.2 Rhinopithecus bieti
AGAGGGAGTCTTCCTCTTGCCACCCAGGCTGGAGTGCAGTGGTGTGATTTCAGCTCACGGCACCCTCTGCCTCTGGGGTTCAAGCAATTCTCCTGTCTCAGCCTCCCAAGTAGCTGGGACTACAGGTGCACACCACCACGTCTGGCTAATTTTTGTCTTTTTAGTAGAGATGGGATTTCACCGTATTGGTCAGGCTGGTCTTGAACTCCTGACCTCAGGTTATCCACCCACCTTGACTTTCCAAAGTGCTGGGATAACAGGTGTGAGCCACCACGCCCATCCACGATCTTTTCTGGCCTTATTTTAATGTCATTTTAACCTGATTTAAAGTGCTCTGAGAAAATATAACAAATATTAATATGAAGTCCTTGGTTTTCTAAGAACAGTTTCTCAGATTTAAGAAACTGAGAACCACAGTTTTTAAAATGGCATTGATCAACGTATTTCTATTTTTTAGAAAAGGGAAATAGATGATGGTTTTCTTTCTATGTAATTTTCAGCATTTTTTGATATTTGCTTTAAAATGCAAATTTGTAATTCGAAGCTTTGAATGTTTATTTTAGACTGCTTTTTTTTTCCAGTCGTCTGTACTACTGAACTAAAATATATTCAAGCCCACTAAAATTAAACAATTGATGATTAAATATGTATTTTGATTAAGATATCTCACTTAACCATTAAGAGTTTGTTCTTTATTTGGTATCATTAAAGGCATCTGTATATGAGACAAAGGGAAGTTAAGGACATTTTAAAAAAAGCTTCATTGCGTTAATATAGGAGTTGAAGTATCCTTAAATATTAACTAACACAAACATTGATATAGTTTGGCTGTGTTCCCACCCAAATCTCATCTTGCATTATTCCCATAATCCCCACGTGTCACGTATGACAGACACCATGGGAGGTAACTGAATCATGGGGGAAGTTACTCTCGTGCTGCTGTCCTAGTGACAGTGAGTGACTTCTCACAAGATCTGATGGTTTTGTAAGATGCTTTTCCTCCTTTTGCTCAGCACTTCTTGCTGCCACCATGTGAAGAAGGGCATGTTTGCTTCCCCTTTTTGCCATGATTGCAAGTTTGCTGAGGCCTCCCCAGCCATGTGGAACTGTGAGTCAATTAAACCTCTTTCCTTTATAAATTACCCTGTCTCAGGTATGTCTTTATTAGCAGCATGAGAACAAACTAATACAAACATAACTGACAGATGTGAAATGTACTGTAAGATTCTGCTAAACATATACATCTTTCAGTTGGTAGTAATCATTGAGTCTATTCCTAATTTGGTCTCCTTCTTAAGGGCATACGCTACAAAACACATCATCCCACAATTTAGGATATAAAACAATAGCTATTTCAGCATGCTTATAATTTTATAAGTCAGGAATTCAGGCAGGGCATGGTGGAGACAGCTACCTTTTATCAGCGTAAGTCCTCAGTTAGGCATCTACAATGGCTGGAGATGCTTGTGATAGCTTGACAGACAAGCCTAGGGTATTGAATCTGACTGTTACCTGGATATTCAGTTTCTCTCCATGTATTGTGTGCTGGGGCTAGAATGTTCAAGATGACTTTTGACTTATATGGCTAGCACCTAGGTTAAGATGTCTGGAACTGATGAGTCTTTGCAAGTATCTCTCTGTCCTCAAGGTCATTATATATATGACCTTGTGGCTACCTTAGACTTCCTCACAGCATAGTGGTCATGTTGATGACTGATGTGATACCTTGTTTCTTGTCATTTTTTTTTAAGAATTTAAACAAGAGATCACAGCAAAAGAATTACAGTATAGAGTAATTCATTGCAAAAAGAAAAGAATATTTTGTAAGTTAAGTGAACAATAGACAGTACACCCTGAGACAGATATTTCAGGACAGGCTGCTTGTAAGGGTGAAACAGCATGGATTGTTGTTGGAGAAACTCCCTTTATGGGAGTTTTACATTATTATTCATAAGGAGGTGGAGAGAGGTGTTACTAGGAATCATTTTCTGAGTTATCTTCTGGGTGCACATGCGCAGTAGCTGTACATGCTGGTTTACAAGTTGCATTTCTCATTAGCATCTTAGATTTCTAGCCATGGGTGTATTTTTTACTATTATAATGAGCAACGGGTCAGTTTGAGGACAGGTAACATCAAAATGCACATGCTCTCTGGAAGGGAAAGTCCCTACTGAAGATAGCTTTGTTTGAGTGAGCTCAATTACAATGTGAATGCTAAGGCCTATCATGTGGGCTCTATGCTCAGGTCACTGCATCCTGAGGACACAGTCATTTTCTTGACTACCTATCCTGCCTCAGTCCGATTGGTCAGACTACCAACATGGAATCTGGGGATTACCTAAAATATCTAGTAGTTTTTCACTGTCGTTTTATGGTTAGAAGTGAGAAAATATTAAAACATTTTATTAAATATCAGGAGATTAGAAAGGAGCTAACCATTAATTTGGAACACACTAAACACCAGATCTCCTTTACTTTGTCATTTAGAAACTAATCAGAATTTTATTTGCTTTTATTTGACTGAGGAGAGGATGTTTAAATACCTGAATTTAATTATTCTTTTATAGGGATAGTATAAGTAAGTGTGAGAGGTGTTATTGATCTTTACTCAGACTTTCAAATCATCCATCCCCCTGTGTCAGTTCGTGTCTTTTGAGAATTAGGCGAAATAGAACGAGACAAGCAAGAGACCTATGAGAGAGTATTTCCTTAAAGGATAAAATGAGAGTGAGTGAAAGCAATCAGGGAGGGGCTTTAGAGACAGCTCAAAAACTATGAAAGGAGAAAGGGAAATTAAATAGGAAGAGCCTCGGATCACAGAGGAGATTTGAAGTCTTGGGCAGATGAGTATCACAGAGGAGATTTGAAGTCTTGGGCAGATGAGTATGTAAATCCCAAGTCAAATATGTGTTAGAGGAATCCCACATTGGGCAGGAATGAACTAGAACAGGTTTCTCTGCTGTGTTCATTTAAAGGCTGAGAGGATCCCTGGAAAATGTGGTGTGTCATGAACACTGGGCAATTCAGTTTGGCAACTGAATCTTGTGAATTAGCCGGGAAATGTTCAACATCACCAATTATCAGAGAAATCTACTCTCTATTAAGGAGTCTTGGTGCCATTTTTTGAAAACTTTATTTAGTAAAAACTGACCTCCTTATATTTTAAATCTGTTATGTCTTTTCTACCTCTCAAGGACTACCAGAAGACATTTTCATTTTCTTTTGCCACAGTCACTGTTTCTCTTGAAAGACATATATGTGGTGTGTTCCTCAGGGTCTGATCACAGAACCAGCACAACAAAAAAAGGTTTAGGTTAAGGAATTCATGATAGAAATAAGGTCTTGCACATTTATTAATAAATCTAAGTTTGTTGCCTTTGCCTCTAACATTGAACCCGAAGTTGATACAAATTAGCTGGAACAACAGTTGGGAAAAACACACTGAGCCTGAAATTTGGGAGAACAAAGACAACTGGTAATTATCTCTGTCCCTCTCTGCTGCCAAACTCAATGATTCAGGTGTCTTGCAGAGTAAACACTTGTTATTTATCATGGAGCTACACACACTGGGACAGGACTTTGAGAAGCTGAAGGAGGAGATCTGCCCAGGAGGGAAGGAATGAAGGCCATGTGTCTCATGTCTAGGAGTTAAACTAGCACACTAGTAGCAATGCAAGTAGCTACAGTGCTTGGTAATGTCCACTATCCTTCAAAGCATAAATATTAACTTTTCTTCACTCCTGCCTTCCACATATCACCCAAAATTCCTCTGTTGGCCAGTTTCAATCTGGAACTACACAAAAAATATCAGTCCTGGAAATACCCTTGTCAACTTAGCATCTATACACAACTATTTTATATTTAACTTCAAATATAGACAAGAATAAATTTTTCTTCACCTAACAGGCTAAAACTGTACCTTATACATTTAAAAATGAATTAACCCTCTTCCTGAAAAAAGAATGCAAAGTCACTTTTGAGTGATATTCATTTTTCTGTACTCCTTTGAATCCCTAACATGTAAATACTGATATATAAGATTAACTACCATTAATGCATCTTATGTTAGATGGCAGGAGAATGAAAGAGGATAAAATGCTATATATATAGTGTGTGTGTGTATAAAATATGTATGTATAGTATGTATATATGTTTATATGAAATAACAAAGAAATACTGATTACTATTATATTTTTGTTTCTGCAACTTACCATGTAGTTTCAACCAGTACTTTTAACTACCATCTTCTAATTATCAATTCCGTTTTCCTGTGGTAATCACCTTCAATAACAGGACATGTCAGTATTACGAGATTCTCTAAGGGAAATATTACATTTCATATATATTCTCTATCATCTCCATTATTTAGCAATCGTCTTATTTCTCATTGATAGGCAGGCAACCAGGTCTATCATCTTTTTCTTTACCCCTACTATTTCACTGAAATGAGGAGATGGAAGTGATCAGGCAAATAGGACTATTATTTCTTCTCATGGTGAAGACTTCCTCTTTTAAGAGGGAAATCAAGAGAGTCTTAAGTTGTGGGGATAGAAAAGCATGTATTACACTAGTGGGTCAACAGCCTTAATTGTCAGAAGAGTCCTTCCCTTTTTTTGATTACTGGAACTGTAAATTGTGACTATTGGAGAAACAACACTGTATCTGCATCTGAAAGTGCAACAACTCAGGCCTACAATACGTTCTTCCCATATCCAATCCAACCAGTGTTTTGAATTATCTTTCCTAAGGTAATTCCACTATTTTCTCATGCCAGAGCTTGTAGCATGTAAACACCAGTAAATCCTAGGAATTATTCCTTGCTGCATTTAATGTGCTATTAAACAAATGGCTTGGTCAGAAGAAATGCTGAACAAAATATCATGATAGCAAATAAGGTCTATTGTAAAGTTACTATTCCTTTTTGAACTAATTGAGGTATGATTTACTTGCCTTAAAATTCATCCATTATAACTTTAATATTGAATCCTTTTTAACAAATATGCACAGTTATGCAACAATCAGCACAGTTCAGTTGACAAGCATTTGCATACCCAGAGAAGCTCCTCATGCTTATTTGTAGTCAATTCTCCTACTCCAAGCACCAGGCAACCTATGATCTGCTCTCTGTCTGTATTTTTTTTTTTTTTTTTTTACCTTTTCTGGAAATTTATATATATATATAGAACCATGAAATATGTAATCCTGTGCATCTGGCTTCTCTCATTTAGCATTCTGTTTATTGGGGTTCACTCACGTTGCAGCATGTATGAATAATCTATTTAAGTACTGAATAGTATTTCATCGTATGCAAACATAAATTTTGTGTATCCATTCACTGGTTCATGGACATTTGGATTATTTTCAGCTTTCGGCAATGAATAATATCTCTTTGAACATTCATATACAGTAGTTATATGAAAATGTTTTATTTTTCATGAGTAAATACTTAGAATTGTGATTGATAAGTCACATACTAAGATTTATGTTTAACTCTTTAAGAAACTCACAGACTAATCTTTAAGAAGGGTGCACCATTCTAAATTTTAACCAGAAATTCATGAGGGCTCCAGGTTTTACAAAACCTCACTAAGAATTAGTGTTGCTTATCATGTGTGGTAGTCATTCTAGTGGCCGTGTCAGGGTTTTAATCTACATTTGCCTAATAACCAATGAAGTTGAGCATCATTTCATGTGTTTATTCAGGATTCATGTATATTATTTTGTGATCTATTTATACATTTTGCCTAAACTAAAATGTGTTGTCTTATTTGTATTTTGCTGTAGCATTTATTATTTACCTAGAATACCAGTTTGTTTTCAATCATACATACGATTTGCAAACTGCTTGTCCCTGTCTGTAGCTTGTTTTTCATGACCTTATTGGTACTTTTTGAAAGATTCATGGTTTAAATTTGATGAAAATTTTAAGCTTTTTCAAAGTTTACAGTTGTTTCTCTTTCTTGATAATGCTTTCAGCAAAGTATCTAAGAACTCTTTACTTCATCCAAGGTCAGAAATATCTCTTACTTTTTTATTGTAAAAGATTTATACTTTTATCTTTATGACTTGTTTGGAGCTAATATTTGTCATTGTATGAGATGTGGGTCATTTTGTTGTAAAATAATATCATATTGTCTACTTGTTGATAATATTTTCCATTCCCCATTGAATTGCTTCTGTCAATTTGTTCTAGTGAATTCTCCACTAGGCTATAGCAAGTGAATCAGAAGGCAATAGAGGAGGAGGATGAGCTACGAACCCCTGTGTCACATGCTTTACCCACTTGTTTCTTTTGTACAGTGCTTGAGAGGATTCTCATGTATTTACTGCCATTTGACAATCGTATGCTGCAGAGTACACCCAAATTTATGGTCAGGTGAGTCAGACCACACTCATTTCATGAGAGCAGCTCAGGTCACATGGTAAATTTTTGTCTCCAGTTCAAGCATTCATTCTCTACTACTGAAATCTGAATTTCAAAGAGCAATTATTCTAAAATCTTAGAAGTTTTACTGTGATTCTTCAATAAGGGTCAGCCAGAGTCTCAATAAATCATCCCTATTTGTCACCTATACTTTGTTCATGAATCCCATCACCTGGTTCTTATGGCCAAGTGGAGGAGCAGCTTGCACAAAAGTCCAGACCTCTGGATACTTTCCTCTACAGGATATCAAGGAAGTTCTGACGTTCTAACTTTACTTAAGTTTCCCTTTGGGGCCGGGCGCGGTGGCTCAAGCCTGTAATCCCAGCACTTTGGGAGGCCGAGACGGGTGGATCACAAGGTCAGGAGATCGAGACCATCCTGGCTAACACGGTGAAACCCCGTCTCTACTAAAAAATATAAAAAACTAGCTGGGTGAGGTGGCGGGCGCCTGTAGTCCCAGCTACTTGGGAGGCTGAGGCAGGAGAATGGCGTAAACCCGGGAGGCGGAGCTTGCAGTGAGCTGAGATCCGGCCACTGCACTCCAGCCCCAGCGACAGAGCCAGACTCCGTCTCAAAAA
>NW_016807895.1:236213-246972 GCF_001698545.2 Rhinopithecus bieti
AAAAAAAAAAAAAAAAAAAAAAAAAAAAAAAAAAAAAAAAAAAAAAAAAAAAAAAAAGTTTCCCTTTGGGTACAAGTCTCAATCAAGCAATCAATCAAACATTTAGAGTTGTCCCCAGACATTCAAGTTAACACATTGAATTCAGAATCAGATTAGTGAATCCAAATCAATATAATTGAGCTGCAACATTTTCCTTTTGCCATGATTCAACATCTCTAGACTCTGTGGCCATATATATATTTTAAATATTGGTCAGTATACATTGGCAAAATCTTGCAATTTTTTGATATGCATAGCTGCTCTTTACCTTGTGGGTCTTGCTGAGATTTGTAACTGAGTATAGGTCTAGGAATAATGAGAGGTGATAGGAGCGTGTCCCCAGAAGCACTGCAGCAGTTCCTTGCAAGGGAACTATTACAAGGGAGACTATTACAAATTCTTCAGGAAAGGGAAGATTCAATGTTCTCGGACAAAAGAAAGAAGCGCTGTTCTACTGACAAAGAAAGCTCTGGATAATTTAGAGATCCAAAGTTTAGAACTCATTAGAATCTTCTCACATGGCCTTATTCATATGGGTCACAGAACAGGAAGTTATAAGTTGAAAGAGGAGAAATATTCAGAAAGACACAGGCATAGCTAGCAGGGCATAATAAACCAGGAAAATAAGGAGCTTCAAGGAGAGAGTGAGCAACAAAGTTGCACAGCTGCATTGAGACAAGAAAGTTGAGAACTACATGTCCAGGTAGAAAAAAATGAAAAACCTCTTTTTGCTAAATTTTAAAGCTTTTTTGTACTCCCGTCTCCCTGACTACCCTAGTCACTCTCCTCTGAATGTTCCCCATTTCTCTGCGACCTTCCAAAACCATGGAATGCAGAATAAAATGCAGCTTTATGTCACTGCATGTAATATACATTGAACTAAGAGAGAAAAATACTATTAGCAGTGAGATCGAGTGCAAGACAAATAAACATACTGAGATGCAATTCACTCATCTTTAAAAGGAGTTTAATGATTCCCAACAGTATTTTGAGGAAGATTATCTCAGAAAATATACATAAAATTAAGTCTTTTAGAAACATAAACACTAAAATATAAACTAGTGCCATCATTAAAAACATTTTAGCTAATGCTAAAAGGAATAGAAATTATATTTGTGCAGCAATATCACATTGATGACTCATTTTAGCATAATGTTTACAAAAACTTCAGTTTTTCTTAGCTCGTTACTAAATCACAAATATCTCTTCTGTACTCACAGAATTATCTCTTTAAAATATATTAGACACTAAAATGTATTATTTTTACTTGCTAAAATGATTTGGTGTCACAATCTGCTTATACAGATTGCCTCTGCGCAGGTGCCATGCTATCAATACCTATTCAGTACATGTGATGAACAAGTACTATATATATGCTCATAACAATTGTTGGAACAAATTTAAGACAAGAACCAGTAACTAACTTTTAGCAGCTGTTTCCCACTCTTGGTACTGATGCTTATCACTACCCATACTGTAAAATCCATCAGTTATAATTCTATTCAGCTTTTCTGTCACTCAATTAAACCTGCATCATTTGAACAAGACAGTAAAATAATTTGTAAAACACATTTTTGAAAAAATTATGTGACTAATTTTGATGTACTTATTTAATAATACTTTTCTCATGTTGGAGAAAAGTACAGTGTTCATATGACTGTTAAATATGTTTGATGGTGGAAATAGTAATGTTTTGTATAAAAGTACAACATGTTTTGATGATTGATTTCCCATTGAAAAGAAACCATCAGGAAAAGACAAGATGTTAGTCCAAATATTAAGGTTACTCATAAAGTGTATAAGAATATGACTTAGGAACAGGTGAAAGTAGATGCAGCAGGTTGATGTATTTTATAGGAAAGAGAAAGAAACAAAGCATACATCCTATTGGTTTTTAAGTTATACCAAAAATAGTAAAATATAAACAATTTGGAGTTTAAAGTATAACTATATGTATCTGCGTATGTGTGTGTGTGTGCACATGTGCATTTGTGTGTGTACATAATCACACTGGTTTATTAACATTGATTCTTTTTCATAATAAGTGGTTTATTTTGGCTGCTTGTACCTACTTCTTTTCCACTTAAACCTTCTGTCTGTTTCAGTTTCACCCATGCATCCATCCTTGGTTTATCCCCTGTCAGTTTTAATTTATCATAATTGATTGATATTGACTACTTTAGGAGGAAATTATTTAACTGTGAGTGACTGGGGACTTTTCACTTTATTGAAAAAAAAAAACAGCACGCGGGGAAAGGAGGAAACAAATAGATGTCAGTAAATGTGATCATTTTTAGGAAAACAGCTTCAGATGCAATTTGGCTTCTTGATCTGAATAAAAGCTTATGAAGGTTAAGTTGACATAATTAATTGAATGTAAATTTTGCATCCTTTCTTGTAAAACAAAACCAGACATGAAAGTCTTCTTTGAAATTTAATAAGACACGAATATATTCAGAGACTCTATAATGAAATATATACAAAAGGAATAAAAACTAACCATATCATCATATTTTAAAACCATTCCAGAAATATTTACTTCTGGGATATACTGTCTCTGAAAAATTTGATCAATAGAGTAGGCATTACATATTATATATTTGATATGCATGTATAGTCAAGGAAGATATAATAATAATTCACATGTTACTAATATGAAACCTTCAATACAACAGATCAGAACCAGAGTCAACAAGTGCAACTCAGCTTCCCCTCACTCTAGATACAGTTTTGTTGTTATTATTGGGATCTTTCATCACATTTCTTTTGCTCTCTTGAATATACAATGAGGTGTCAATGCTTTTGATAACATGAATGAACTGGCTATTGAAAGTTATGAGCCAACAGCTAAATCCCTGGTTAAAATATTAGCACAAAAATTGAAATAGAGGTTATCATTTCACAATTTATTAGAAAGATGAAATTTGGAAAAAACAGAGGTGAATTGAATATATTTTATGTCTAGTGAAATAACTAATATAAACAAATTTGAAGATATTTCTCAAAATTCTTTAAGATATTGGTTTACAATAATTTCAATGAAAATTTACTTAAAATATTAAATATTTTTACAGAAGTAAATATTTTATAAATGTGGTTATATATAAGTTCATCAAGTACAATTTGTATGCTGAAACATTGTCAAAACATCTAAAACTTAAAAGTTTACATTAGTTAAGATTCAAATCATGTTACTAAATCTTGATTATAGCAAGAAGCTCAATTGTCAGAAACAATGAAACATACAACAGGCAAAAGAAGAAGGTCTATATAAAGGCTGTTTCTACACACGATGTAATCAATTCCATATCTTCATGTGCTATGTTTTCGTTCTTACCAAAAAAAAAAATCTTCTTTCTTCTTTCGTATTTTCTGAATTTTCTTTTATAGTTTCTAAAATTTTTTCCTATGTTGGTAGCTCATAGAGATTAAGTCATCTTATACTGTCCCTTAATCACTCTTTTTATGCAGACTGCTCAATCATTCCAGTATTTCTGCCATGCTAATCTCCTGTAAGTAGGCAAAATACAACATTCCATATTGGGATGTTCATAACTCATAACTCATCCCATATGAGTTATGAATACAATGACACACTGCCACAACAGGGTTATATATTGGTATATATAGCACAAAGAATTACACAAAGCCAATATTAAGATTAAATAATAAAATAAATTGAAAGTAGAAGTATTAGGACTCAGAGTACTGGCAGTTTTGCATTCAGAGCAAGCTAAATTTGCTTTCCCAGCTTCATCAGTCACCGGAATCTGTAACTGTGGCATGTTGATGAAGGTTGTCTTTCTGTGATTGGTTGCTTGCATTTTTTAGATGTTTGAAACAGTCCAAGAAACAAAATAATATATCAAATGATGCAAGAGAAAATGAATTCAGGAAGTTTATGCATCATTTTTTGAATGATGAGGGCAAACTTGCTAGAAAACAAACTAGCTAATACACAGTCAGCTAAAAAGAAATAATTCCCAAATACAAAGTAATACTTAGAAATGATATTTAGAAATATATGTATATATGGATACATTTATGCAGAAATTGATACAAATATACAATATCCATATATGCATACATTTGGTCAAATCAAATCTTCCCTATCACCTTGTCTCCTATAATAGAATTTATTCACCAGGACACACTCTCTCTCTACAAGCTCTGCACACTTAGGAAAATCTTTGGTAAACAGAAAACAGTAGTAAATATAATCTAAGCTGGCATAATTATTAAAGTGGCCACTTGTTTAATAATTGTATGCACATAATTAATTCTAAGGATTTGAACTAGGTAACATATTCTGATTTTTATATAAATCAAATAAATAACATTATACTTTAAGGCATCTGTTTTGAAATAGCCTCCTAGAATTATTCTTGTAAATCTGTAAGTTTGATAAAGTTGTAAAAATGTATGATTGTCAACCTCTTCGTGTAATTTTAAGATCATAAAGTATCTTAGAGATCAATGGCAACACTTGTTTAAATGATGAAATCAGTGAGTAGTACTGTAGAATTTGGTGACTCTCCTTTGGTCTCACAGTTTTGTAAGTGGGTGTATCTACTCCAAGCAAGGGGGGAAAACATGTTTTGGCAGATATCAAGACAAAATGTTTCAAAAGTGCTTTTTCTTCAAAATTTTAATTACACAAAAGGATCATTATTCTCTTTGTAGACCCCCAAAAGTGTAGAAATTCTATAAAATAAAAAATACTCTGCCCAGCATCATTCTTAGGTAAAATATAATTTGTATAACTTCATAATTTATTGGATAGTACATTAATCTAAAAATGAATAAGATAAGATATTACGTTAAGAATATTCAGTGCACTTTCAAGTAATTTGGCTTTATGATATTTAAGAGCAACTGTCAGGTTGTGGTAATTGGAGAGCCCCATTTGTACAAACAAATATCTTGTGTGCTTGTCTAAAGACATTATCTTCATTACCTTAAATTTTTGTTCCAGACACAGTTTTTCATTGAAGACTATCCATTATATACTTGTATGTATGCATTTTTATTCAACATTGTGTATTTTTTATATAAAGTGTGTCGGTATAATATTTTAAAAGCATAATATAATTAAACATGCAAACAGCAAATTAAGTCTATGGCTTCTACTCTCAAGCACATGAATCAACAAACAAAACTTTTGTGAGAAAATCCAGTACAATAAAATATGTAAATAGTTTCTTTCACAAGCATGTGTATGTTTACTAAGAAAATCAGCTTAAATTAACCAAAGCCTTCACTATCTTTACATATAGTTCCATTCCACTCAGTTGTTTTTAATACCTGGACTAGTTATGGCATATAATTAGCCAAGAAGGAAAAGATGAGAGCAGCACTAGCTCCAGTTCTCTCTGATCTCTGAACCCCTAGGATCAAAGCAAAACAATTTAAGGGAGAGTGATTTGTCTCTTGGGTACTATATGACCTGCAATAGATGGGATATAAGTGTCCACATTTGTTTGCAGGGTGCACTATGATTGTTTAACTGAGGAAATCAAAGTATTATACCAACAACCAGGATGTGCACCAGAGCAGTACAACCCCCAAGTGGAGCTCTGTTCTCTTACAGTGCACTGGCCAAATTAAAGGGAAATCTTCTCATTGGTTAGATACTTTAATAAGAGTCACGGCATTTTGTAGGGATATTTACTCCAAGACTTTCTCAAAACTTTAGAATTTGATGATTACTGCCTTAACTGACATTCTCATTTAAAAACAAGTTGTTTTTACAACTTGCTATACATCATGGTATTGTGTGTGTGTGTGCGTGCGTGTGTGTGTATGCGTGCCATGGATTCATATCTGCTAAGAAAAACCAAAACAATGCAAAGCAAACAAATCCCAACAAACAAAGCAAACATGTAGAAAATTTCTAATTTAGTTTTAACCATTCTTGAGAATAATTCAATGTTTTTTAACTGTTTCTCTTGCCAAATAATAAAAACATATTCTTTAATAATTTTGTATATGTGTGTTTATAATATGTTTTATATATAAACTCATACATGTAAAAAAACACATATATGTGTGTATTTGGAAGTTGTATTTCCCCGAAATTATTTGAATTATTATTTTCCAAATGATTTTCTAAAATTTAAATTAGTGTGACTTGCAACTAATCTTTTCAACCAATATAATTACTTGCATGTTTACTGATAAAAGTTATATCAAGTAAAGACTAAAGAATCTAAACTAGGCATTAGATAAAAGTAGTGGGAGAAAGAAAGAGAGAAAGAGAGAGGAACGGAAGGAGTGAGAGAAAGAAAGAGAGATTATATTTCAACCATAAGAGATGTGACAAAATTTAGAGGCCTTAATTCAGTGGCTTAAAATCACTCAATGGTCTGCAGGTTGGCTTCAAATCAACTGTGTTAGGCTTGTCTACAGCCTCTGATCTTTGGCCCTGTTTCTAGGTTTCAAGCTGCAGGTTTGATTGCATTCTGCTTTTTGGACCGGCAGCTACCTGGGCTGTAGGATCAGCTTTATATTATCTTACCCTGAGGGCAAGGGTGAGAAATGTTTGTCTCATGGTAGGCTGCTGAATTATAATACAGCAACTCCAACTTTGCAAATATATTTCAACTGTATGCTTAGTTCATGCCAGCTGATATCCTGTTGACCAAAATAAGTCACATGTTCAAGCCCACGTGCAAAAGGGTGTGGATATATACTTCACATACCATAGATCACGTTAAGAATATGAAGGTGTAGTTTAACTACAGCAGACTGGAGAGTTGACAGTAATGATTCACAAATTATACATCGCAGAAATGTCCTAGCTTAGAGTATCTACTGTGTGCAGGAAAAAAATTTTGAAGGGCATGTATATATTTGATGATTCATTTTACAAAAATTACCATGGTTATTTTCTATGGTACACACATGGAAACTGAGGCTTAAAAAGAAAATGTGTTTTTTCTCAGCAACATTCATTTTTGTAGATGTCCTAGTTCATTCAGGAGGCTAGAACAAATTAACATACACTAGGAAGCGTATAAATAAAAGAAATTTGTTTCTTACAGTTCCAGAGGCTGGAAACTTGAAGATTAAGGTACCAGCAGAGTTGAGATCTAGTGAGGGCAGGCTTCCTGGTTCATAGGTGGCTGCCTTCTCATTGTCCCCTCACATAGTGGAAAGGGTGACAGAGCTCTCCGTGGCATCTTTTTTTTTTATAAGTAAACTAATCTTGTTCATGAGGGCTTCCCCCTTCTGATCTAATCACCTACCAAATATCTCATCTCCTCATACCAGCACATTTGGGGTTTGTGATTTCAACACAAAAACTTTGGAGGGACGCAAATATTTACTCTATACCAGTAGAGTAGGCTTGAGAGTCATACCCAATTCAACTGATGTTGCAACATTGGCATTTTGGTGACCTGTTGTTTCTGTATAGAAGAAAACATGATCCCAGAAATCCTGTTAGAGAACTTAGCCTTTCACAGTGGTGAAGAGGAGAGACCTGATGAAGGCTGCTGGATCACAGAAGCGAAGGTGATGTCCTTTGACTCAAGCTACAATCTAGGAAGATATGGTCTCTCTTGTATCTTTCCTCATTGCCCACTACACTCTTCCTATCATATCCTTATGGCAGAAGTGGAGCTGTGGCAGACAGAGAGTGAAATTTTCCTCCTTTCATAACAGCATGGATGGAATACATGGTTGTGCATGGGCAATGGGCACCCATCTTGAAATAAATACAAGCACTCCCCTATAACATCTACATCCTGGTCATAGCTTCTACCAATCCGCACCCTGACCCCTCCAGTAGCAGTGCTCCTCCAGTCTTCCAAGGAGGTAGGAAGGTGTTCAAATATATGACCATCTTACACCTATCTTTCTGGAAACACTAAGGAATATTTGTACCCCCACATAAACTCAGAGTTCTTCTAGATAAATAGATTAGTAAGGGAATACTGATTTACGGGCAAGAATCATCATTTCCCAAACATTCTTGGTGCAAATAAAAGTTACCACTCCACAGACTAGCAGTTTGAGACAAACAGGAACTACACACTTTGATTGCCTCATATGTGCTGACCTGTCTTGATTTATAGACCATCTTGGAAAATTGTGTTAACCCAAAGTGACTATACTAAACCAAACTTAATAATACACACCCTTACTCTTCAGAAACACAAACCTTATCTGACTGTTGTTTATCAACTGTGAAGACTGAAGAGTTGACGTTAGGTAATAACTTATGATGAGGTCACTTAATATCCTTGGATGGCAATATAGATTCTAAAAGGAATCACAGAGAACACATTGGTGAATACACCCAAGGGGCAGTTCGCAAACATTCACTTCTCACATTTTTGTGGCTTATAGAATGTTCAAGCCTGCTTATTTTAAGAATTGTTTTAAATTTCTAGGTCAGTCATGAGCAAAAACTTTGCCAGAATCTGCCTATTTCTATTGAAAACTTTCTCAATATTTCAGTAACCAACTTCAGTAAGTAATGTATTTTAGGGGGAAAAATCTCACTGCAGGCTGTGTTTATAAGTATATTCTATCTATCTATCTATCTATCTATCTATCTATCTATCTATCTATCTAATACTTTAAACTAAATATGTAAATTGCAGGTTCATTTGTTTGTTTGTTTGCTTAGGATCTTTCCCTCTGCTGTGAGAAAGACTGGCTGCATTTTCCTACACTAACACCTTGTTCTCAATCCAGGCTCGCATAGAGATGACTTCAATCCTTGCTGTAGTTTGAATATAAGCCTCATCCTTGGCCAATTATGGCATGTATCCATTCAGCTACAATGATAAGTTCAGAAATCATCATGTGATCAAAGTTGGGCCAATAAGAATACATAAAGTTAAGCTGCATTTTGCTGTTGTTTTATATTGAGAATTAGTATCATACAATGTAGCATTATAAGGGAAAGTGGTACTATAATGGGAAGGTAAGACGGAAGTTGGAGTTATGGATAGTTAACTTGGCCTCCAGATAATAAAGAAAGTAAACACAACTAAGGTAGAGCCAAGAATGGAAACTCCCAGGTGATGTTTCCTATATCTAGCTGTAACTGAGGATTTATTCCTGGGCCTTTATTTACTTATTTATTTAGCTGCCATGATAGTTTATTCAATTACTGGGCCTTTAAGTTGAAAACACCAAAGGATATTTTTAACCATTAAGGTGAGCTTTGGATACCTGCAACCAAACTGATAGTAATGATTTGTTGTATTATTAATAACCATAACTTCTAAAAAGATCGAATTTATGATAGTTACATGTAATTTACTCTGTTGTCTTACAGTGAAACTTGAATTCTCATAATAATAATGAGACCCATTGTATATTATATTCAAATGAGAAATTTTTCTAGAAAAAGGACAGAGTTCCTGAGAATAAACCACTCAGTAATCAATTGTGTTGATACTTTACATACATCTTGCCAGGATATGGTACTAGTTTATTTTTAAAAAATAAATATTAAATATATAAGATTTTAAAAAATACCTATTTTATAAAATTTAGCTGCTGCAGGTGGTAAAAATCACTCAACTGAATGGCTATCAGGAGAGTTATTTATTTTGCTATAACAGATTCATTTAGATATATTATTGGTTAATAGACACTACATGGCAGGTCATATGTACAAAAAAAGGATCACTTAAAATATCATTCTTCACAATTAGTGAGGAACCTCTTTAAAAACAACTTAGATATAAATTTATATTTAATTAATTGTAGTGATACTGTTACCGGGAATTCTGCATTTAATGGATTCTTTAATCAAGGAGATCAACAGAGCTGCAGCTCTGGACCAGCAATCTCTGTTCTTGTGACCGTGAGCAAAGAATTACAGATGAACACCAAAGTGTAAGTTCAAAGCGAAGTTTATTGAAGCACAGTAATGCACTCTCAGAGGGAGAACAGGTTGATTTCTGCGAAGTGAAATCAGCACCAATTTACTGAGCTCAAAGTGCTTTTATAGGATTTGTCGGGAGAAATTAAGATTCGGGCTGTGTCTGAGTGACAGTTTGATGTTATTTGATTGGCAGTTATATAACTAAAGTTAAACTGCGCAAGTTTTTGCACATAATTCATTAAGAAAAGCCCACTCAGGGAGCAAAACTATATGTAAAGCTTATTATAATGATGGTATAATGAGCTTAGGGTCAACTTGAAGATTCAGTTTTAGGTTGCTGGGCACTGGCCAATTAGGGGATCTCCATCTCTACCTTTGTTTCTCCTTCTACGGGATGTGCTGGCCACTGACATTACCACAAACTCCATCAGTAAAGGCAGAGTTAGGACACTTCCTGGGCTGAACTTAGATGGGCCAGGGGCTGTCTTAGTGACAGTCTTTCTGCTCTCTTCTGCTACCCCATCCAGCTGCTAAAGTCTATCTCACTACCTAACAATACAACTTGAGCATTTATATTTGTATGAGCACTTCAAGTGACTTTGGACAATTCCAGAATTAAAATATTAAGAATATATGCCTTCAGATGTATGTAATAAATGGAAATATTAAACAAGAACTTTGAATTCCATATTCACAATTGTTTGAATATTTGTCTCTTCCAGAGATCATGTTGAAATTTAATTGTCATCATAGCAGTATTATAAGGTGGGACTTTTAAGAGGTGATTAGGCCTTGAGGGATACATTCTTTTATTTATTTATTTATTTATTTATTTATTTATTTATTTGTTTGTTTATTTGGAGACGGAGTCTC
>NW_016807895.1:247645-269438 GCF_001698545.2 Rhinopithecus bieti
TTCACCGTGTTAGCCAGGATGGTCTCGATCTCCTGACCTTGTGATCCGCCCGTCTCGGCCTCCCAAAGTGCTGGGATTACAGGCTTGAGCCACCGCGCCCGGCCATGAGGGATACGTTCTTATGGGTGGGTTGGTGTCAATATAAGGGTGAGATTGGCCCCCTATTGCTCTCTCTAGTCCTCTATTTGCCCTTCTGTCATGTGATTATGGAACAAACCTGCCCTCATGAGATGCCAGTCCCTTGATCTTGCACTTCCCACCCTCCAGAAATGTGAGCCAATAAATTTCTGTTCATTATAAACTACACACTCCTTAGTGTTCTGTTGTAACAGCAAAAAACAGACTAACACAATGACTTAGAATTTTAAGTAACTTGATCAACAGTTTTTAAAAATAACATTAAAAACATAATAATTGTATAAATACATTTTATTCACTTTTATTTTCACTGTTATATACATTTTCATAATGACCTTTAATGTTTTAGAGTTGCCAGTGCTTTAATATTATATTATGTTCATTGTTATACCTAGTTTTACGTGCACAATTTTTGTATCTTATTATTTATTGTAGTTTGAGGATGTACATTCCAGTACAAATAAGATTTCTGTGACATTGTTAAGAAATTAATATAATCATTGTATTTTCTGATACTTTTCTAACATTTTAGGTGTGAGGATAGCTTTTTAAGGTTTAATATAAGGAGATAAAATGTAACCATTATTCCCTTCTGAAAGAAGAGTATTTAGTAGAGAAACTTTCACTGTATTATCCTCTTTTATTAAATTTTAAAGATAAGATAAAATAAGCAGTTTCATACATATGAGTTTATTATTTAGCAATAGACTTAAAACAAGTTTCACCAATTTATAATCTTAGAAAACACCTACTCAGAACATAGTTTGTATTTTGAATGTAATTTGATTTTATAGAATTAGAAAAACATCTAAGTTTCATGTTAATGCAAGGCATACACACACAGGCATGCACACACATTCGTTTTCTTCAGTCATATTTCAATTTTAACTGGAGAAAACACTACTTACATTTAAAAGCGTTTGATATATTTTAATCTTCAAGACTATTTTGCTATGTAATAGAGGCTAGAGAAGTCCCCATTCTCTTTTTTACTTTTACTTCTATGCAGTGCCTGTGCTAACTGATCGTCTCTACCGGCCACAGCCCTTCAAATCAAATTTAATGGGTCATTTTCACATCAACTCTAATATTTAGCAACTTTAATGTAGTTTGCTTTTGACTTATTAACGATACTTATGTTATATCTAGGTAAGTGTATTAAGTCATCTTTGCTTTAAATATATATATATATTTCATTCCTCAATAAGGACCAATTCGACTTAGAAAATGTAAAGTTACATAATTCTCAGCGAGAATTTTGGAAATGTTTTGGAAATGTACTACAATAATATATTATGCTTTATGGCTTATAAACTTGACTGATAATACAAATTGACCGGGAAGTTTGCTAATAATACAGATTCCCAATACGCAACTCAGATTTAATGAGGCTGAATCTCCAGGGAAGAGGCATGAGAATTCTGTTTTTAATATGTGTCTCAGATGATTGGTGTAATTGGTATAATCAGATGATTGTATTTGAAACTTAAGTTCAAGGTTAGATATGCCTCCTGACTACTAACAATAATAATTACGAAAGGCTCTCCTGTTATACTAAGATACTTAATTTTCACAGTAGACAAAGAATCATTGAAATATTCTGATTAGACATGAATGAGCAAACATGTACCATTGAAAGCTAACTCTTGGAGCAATGTGACAAATGGTGGTTGATACTAGAGGCGAGAAAGCCAATAAATGGCACCTGTTTTTCAGATACCCAGTGAGGTAATCCTATAACAGTGTGGTTATTGTGGTACCTTTGCAGGAAGATATGACATTGAAAGGCATGAGGAAATAGCTTTGCTTGCCGAATATTAGGGATAAAAGTAATCCACCGTATTAGATTGTTAGGGCTGCTGTAACAAAATACCATGGACTACATGGCTTAAATAACAACGGTTTATTGTCTCACAGTCCTGGAGGCTGAAAATTCAAAATCAGGCTATCAACCGGTTTGGTGTCTTCTAAGGCCTCTCTCTTTGGCTTGCAGATAGCCACATTCGTGCTATGTGCTCAGATGACCTTTTCTCTGTATGCATGCACAATCCTAACATCATTTTTAGCGTACAAAGTTCCTCTTCATATCAGGACACCATTCAGATTGGATTTGGCCACACCTTAAAAGTCCTTTTTAACTTAGTCACCACCTTAAAGGCCCTTCCTTCAAAAACAGTCATATTCTGAGATACTAGAAGTTACAGTTTCAACATATTAATTGGAGAGGGAGAAAGATTCTGCCTATATGTGTAAAGCTCAGAAGACACCAAGAACAATGGTTTGACACTTAATTAGGTGTCAATGCACTTTTCCTAGACAGGGAATACATATAAATGGTAAATAACATGTATAATACGGTTCATTAGAATATGTTGTGTTTGCATCGCTTATGGAAAATTAAAGCAGAGACGCAGGTAGACAAAAGATTTATCTGTCTATGTAGGAATGTGTGTGCCTCTGTGTGTGTGTTCATGTATGTAAGTTGGGCACACAAAATAAGATTGCTGCATTAGAAGGAAGTAAGATAGCAGTTTCCAGGGGATGGAGAGAGGCAAATGGGGAGTTGATGTTTAATGCGTGCAAGTTTTAATTTGGGATGATGAAACAAGCTCTGGAGATGGATCGTCGTGATGGTTACATAACAATATGATTGTACTTATTGCCACAGAACTGTATACTTAAAAATGATTTAAATGGTCAGTTGTATGTTATTTATATTGTATCACAATAAAAACACAGTTTCGACCACCCCAGAAAAGAAAATATAATATAAAATGAGGGGAAAATTAGATACTTAATAGTTCTTATGTTTACTCTTCAAAATATCGAAGTGTTATCATTGATTTATTTAAATTTAATTTTTTCCCTCATGTATCCTTACTAGCTGTGCAACAAACAACTTTAATTATCTCTTGTGAAAGAGTTTTAACTGTATACTTCATTAAATTAAGCTTAGATGTTACTTAGCATTCCTGGTTGAATGTCTTGTTTTGTTCCTTATGTGTAGCTGGATGAAAATACAGAGTGGTTAGGTGTGTATTTCTGTATTAGCACAACCTCTGTTACCTTCGTCTTCCCTCAAGAAATTGACTTCTCAATCAACTGACATATTTCAAGGTTTTTACCTTTTTTTAATTAATTATTCCTTAAATGATTTAGTTAGAATAAGTCATTTTATTCAAAGAAAACATCAATCTCTAAACTTTTTGGCACCAGAGACCAGTTTCATGGAAGACAATTTTCCATAGACCCGAGTGGGGAAGGTTTCAGGATGATTTAAGTACATTAGGTTTATTGTGCTCTTTATTTCTATTGTTATCACATTGTAATAACTAATCAAATAATTATACAACTCACTGTAATTGAGAATCAATGAGAGTTCTGAGCTTGCTTTCCTGTGTGAAAGGAAAATAAATCCTGGGGCCCCAATCACTAAGCTAAAAGGAAAAGTCAAGCTGGGAACTGCTGAGGGCCAACCTGCCTCCCATTCTATTCAAAGTCACCCCTCTGCTCCCTGAGATCAATGCATATCTGATTGCCTCCTTTGGAGAGGCTAATCAGAAACTCAAAAGAATGCAGCCATTTGTCTTTTATCTATGACCTGGATGCCGCCTCCCTGCTTCAAGTCTTCCCTCCTTTGCTTCCAGTTTATCCCTCCTTTCAAGACTGAACCAATGTTACTTGTTTGTTTGTTTGAGATGGAGTCTTGCTGTGTTAAGCAGGCTGGAGTGCAGTGGCAGGATCTCGGCTCACCGAAAGCTCCTCCTCCCGGGTTCAGGCCATTCTCCTACCTCAGCCTCCTGAGTAGCTGGGACTATAGGTGACCACCACCACACCTGGCTAATTTTTTTTTTTTTTTATTTTTAGTAGAGATGGGGTTTCGCTGTGTTAGCCAGGATGGTCTTGATATCCTAACTTTGTGATCTGCCTGCCTCGGCCTCCCAAAGTGCTGGGATTACAGGCCTGAGCCACTGTGCCTGGCCTGAACCAATGTTTATCTTGCGTATGTTGATTGATGTCTCCTGTCTCCTTAGAATGTATAAAACCAAACTGTACTCTGACCATCTTGGGCACATGTTGTCAATTTTAGGGACAAGCTGCCCCAGGACCCTGCACCACCAACTCAAAGCAGCTGACTCTTACCCTGAATTCCCTACAGTTGCATTCCTGGACCCTTATTTAGGTGCTACAGCAAGGTCGCCAGACTTGCCTACAGCACTCCAGCGGCATCGGGGAGGTCATGAGAAATGTAGATAAACCTAAGTTACACCCTGTTGCAAATTCCTATTTTGTAAGCCAGTCACGAGATGATATGTGGTAAAATTAACAGATAAACAACCCCAGGGTCTCTCTCTCCCATATAAACCCCTCATTTTGTAAGCTAAGGGCTGCCTCCTCGGACTGTGGTGGAGCAGCCCTGCAGGTTAATGAACTTACTTGCCTGGCCTTGGGTCTCTCTCTCTCATCCTTTCTCTCAGCTAACCTTACAGTCAGGACTTCCTGAGGCTGTGTCACACATACATGTCCTAAACCTCAGCAAAATAAACTTTCTAAATTAAATGAGATCTGTCTTGGATTTTCAGGGTTTACACCTGAAACTAGACTGTTCCATCTGGGGCTGATAAGAGACAGTAGCAGATCATCAGGCATCAGATTCTCATAAGAAACACGCAAATGTGATCCTGCACATCTGCATTTCACAATAGGGTTCATGCTGCTATGATTATCTAATGCCATTGCTAATCTGATGGCAGAGGAGCTCAGGCAGTCAGGTCAGTGATGCAGAGTGGCTGTAAATACAGACAAAGCTTTGCACTGGCCCACTGCTCACATCCTGCCGTGCAGCCTGGTTATTAACAGGCCACAGACCCACACCAGTCCACTCTGTGGCCTGGGGTTTGGGAACCCCTGAACAATAATATTCAAGACCATATGACATAACATCTTTTCAGTATGATTTTGTGTTACAAATGCATGCTTACATGAGACAATAAAATCCCAATAAAGAAAGAAATTAGAAAATACTTTATAGATCACTTTGTGACAAGTTCAAGAGATCATATATAAAAATATTAAGCCAAAAGTATCCAGAAAAAAACGTAAGATAATGTCCATTAATTATTTCCTCTAAAAATATGAAAGTCATACAAATTTTAAGAGTCATTAGTTTTCAAAGGAATCCCAGCAACACAACTCTATAGATTAAAACAGCATTAAGAAACTACCTCTTTACATATGCATTCTGGTCTATTTACACAAGAATTTATTAACTTCAATTTAATGTAGTCTGTATTTATAGTAAAACCAATATGACATTTATCTGTTCTCACAAGTAGTTTTGTTACCAGTAAAAGGTGTCCATGTTCTTGGCATCTTGAACAAAAAAACTGGACAAAATGCACAAAGCAAGGAAAGCAAAAGCAGGGATTTATTGAGAGTGAAAGTACACTCCACAGTGTTGAGAGCTATCACTAGCATAAGCTCTCAAGAGCCCTGTTTACAGAATGTTCTGGGGTTTTAATATGCTAGAGATTTCCCATTGGTTACTCGGCGTATATTCTATGTAAATGAAGAGAATGAAGTGAAGTCACAGGGTCATTTAGTTGGAAAGCGCCCTATTGTAAGTGGAGAGGATGTGTTATTTGGTTCCTGTGATCTAGGTAAATGGGGAGGATGAATGTGAAGTTACAAAGTGTAAATAAAGAAGATGTTACTTGGTGTGTGCGGTCTATGTAAAAGAGAGAATCAATGTGAAGTTACAAAGCCATCCACATTCCTGTCATTGCTGAAGTCCTTTCATTTGATTTAGTTCTAGAAAGTCAGCATGGATCGACCTTATGTTCCCTGCCTCCAGGCCCTATTCTTCTGCCTCAGTTTCAGAAAAAATGTTTACAATAACCTATATAGTTAAATATTTATGTTATCTTAGTAATTTACATTACTTTTAGATTTATTTTCTTGAAAAGAAAACTCCAATAATAGTACCAACATTATTACACCCCTCCCTCAACCAAAACAAAAGCTAATACATTGCTCTCACTTTATATAAAGTTAGTTGGAAATTTTATATATGTATATACTGTATATACTGTATATGTGTACATATAAACCAAATATAAATGCATATATCTATACACACCTATATGTGTTTACATATATATTATCATTTATTTAATATTGTGAATATAGTTATTTCCTTTGAAATATTATTTCTACAATAGTTAAAATGCCAATTTTAAATTTTGTTTATTAAGCATGTTTTATTTTATTCACCTTGACTTTCAGACAAGGGCAACTGAAACAAATATANGTACCAACATTATTACACCCCCTCCCTCAACCAAAAACAAAAAGCTAATACATTGCTCTCACTTTATATAAAGTTAGTTGGAAATTTTATATATGTATATACTGTATATACTGTATATGTGTACATATAAACCAAATATAAATGCATATATCTATACACACCTATATGTGTTTACATATATATTATCATTTATTTAATATTGTGAATATAGTTATTTCCTTTGAAATATTATTTCTACAATAGTTAAAAATGCCAATTTTAAATTTTGTTTATTAAGCATGTTTTATTTTTATTCACCTTGACTTTCAGACAAGGGCAACTGAAACAAATATAATAATATTATAAAGATTTTAATGTTATTGATGGAAATGATATTTGAATTTTTGTATTTATTTTTCATAAAGACATGAACAATTAATTATCAAAATGGAAAAAAAATAGCTGAAACTTCAAGGGTATTCTATAATTTTTTTTTGTTTGTTTTGCCATGATTCATCTCAGACCATCTGTATGGTGGCAATAAATCAGTAAAAAAAAAATATGCCCATGTGTTTCTTCAAAATACAATTTAGTCTACTTCCTCCCCAAACTGTTTTCACTTCCCACAGAGAGTGATTGTATTTTATTTACATAAACATGGTGGAAAGATTATTATGTCATCCCAGCTGCAGGTACCTGGAAATGGTTTCTTGATTACAGCTGTCATTGCTTTAGAGTAACCTTCATACATTTTGTGAATCAGTTACGTCTATATCCCTATGGATGAAGTTGCAGAATAGTTTTAATTTTTTTTCTTAGTGCTTTCTGTGTTCAGTATTCTACTTCATTTTTGCAAAACAAGAGAACAAACCCACAGAGTCTAGTTTCCAGAAGGAGAATAAAGCACATTCTTTTGCTATTGAGTTGCCCCAGTAACTGGATAACTTCTTGTCTAGCTAGTTGTCTCCAAGATGTTTCAGCCTTCTAATTCTAACTGGAAATAATCTTATGCTTTTGTTAAATATTCTTATGTATTTTTTTCTAGCTGCTTTTACATTAACATGTAGAAGAATAAAAAATAAGAGGATAAAAAAAAAAAAAACCTTAACAGGTTAAACAGCTATTGTTTTACCCACTGTTAGACATGTGCATGCATTAATTGATGTTCAGAAAAATTCAGTAACATGCTCAAAGTTGTGGAGCCCAAGTTTAAAAATGTCACTGTTAAATAGCTCCACACAGTAATTATTTTTCCCGGTATACCACACTGCCTCTAAGAAAGGCAAAGCTTCTTTGCTGGCATAGGTTGATATGATCCAGAATCTTAATTTTAATTATCTAAGGATGACATTTAATGCTGTTTATGTATTGATTATTTCAAGTATAATATTATTTGTGGTTACCGTATTAGTTCAAGGCTATACCAGCACGTAGGCTTTCTATAAAAACCAACTCTTGGCCAGGCATGATGGCTCACGCCTGTAATCCCAGCACTTTGGGAGGACGAGGCAGGTAGATTACCTGAGGTCAGGAGTTTGAGACCAGCCTGGACAACATATAGTGAAATCCCACCTCTACTAAAGAAACACAACTTAGTTGGGCATGGTGATGCATGTCTGTAGTCCCAGGTACTTGAGAAACTGAGGTAGGAGAATCACTTGAACTCAGGAGGTGGAGGTTGCAGTGAGTCGAGATTGCACCACAGTACTCCAGCCTGGGCAACAGAGCGAGACTCCATCTCAAAAAATAAAATAAAATAAAATAAAATAAAATAAAATAAAATAAAATAAAATAAAGCCCTTGCTTTTTGCTAAGATTCTTTATGTTTCAAGGTTTTAATACATATGAATTCTTATATGAATATTATAGAGATCCAATTCAATTGAACTCAGTTGGAAAAATAATTTTTGTGTTAATATAATTTTGTAGTTATTTTCCACCCACATTCTTAGCTGCAGTATACAGTTATTATTTTTATCTCCAAAAATATGATGATAATAAGGATGTAGTGACACCTTTTACCTATTAAAGTTTTACAAATTTCTTATTTTACAAATCTAAAGAAACTGACCAAAACATTGACCTGTTATTTAATTTGTAGTTTGTATTTAGTATGAAAATACGGTGGTTCTCACATTAATTCATTCAGGATTAACTTTGATTTCTAGACTCATTTAATGAACTGGCTTATTGATACATTCACTTAACATGTGTAAAACAGAAATATTATTTTTGCCATCACCACCATATCACCAAAGCTGTTTGCTTCCTACTCTTTCACAAATTTTGTCAATATCTGTTTTTTGAAGCCAAAACTTGAGATTCAACTTTGATTCATTTTTTCCTGACAGCTTGCATTAACATAATAAATAAATCCTATCTGCTTCTTATTAAAATACATCAAAAATTTACCAATTAAGTTTTGTCCTAGATAAAACACTTTCAATGCTATGGTAATGCTATCTTTTTTTTTTTCCTTCCCATTATGATTTTCACCATGGAGACCAATATGGTTTGGCTGTGTCCCCACCCAAATCTTATCTTGAATAGTAGCTCCCACAATTCCCATGTGTTGTGGGAGGGACCTGATGAGAGGTAATTGAATCATGGGGGACAGGTCTTCCCTGTGCTGTTCTTGTGATAGTAAATAAATATCACAAGATCTTATGATTTTAAAAAGGGGAGTTTCCTTGCCCAAGCTCTCTTCTATTGTCTACCACCATGTGAGATGTGCCTTTCCCCTTCCACCATGACTGTGAGGCTTCCTCAACCATGTGGAATTGTGAGACCATTAGATCTCTTTCTTTTGTAAATTGCCCA
Source organism: Rhinopithecus bieti (assembly GCF_001698545.2). Taxonomy (NCBI): domain Eukaryota; kingdom Metazoa; phylum Chordata; class Mammalia; order Primates; family Cercopithecidae; genus Rhinopithecus; species Rhinopithecus bieti. The sequence goes on from NW_016807895.1 coordinate 256,893, forward strand.
ATCTTGGGTATGTATTTATCAGCAGCATGAAAACAGATTAATACAGGGACACGCCTGAGCTAGTCTGCTGGAATTTGAGTCCACCTGTAATGCCCAAGCCCTCTTAGGTAAGGCTATCTTGACAAGGGAGACCCATCAACTAATTGAACAAGCCCAGCTGAGCTTAGCAAGCCTGTGCCAGTTCAGAAGAATTGACCAGCCGACTACAGATTTATTGGAAATAAAGGTTTACTGCTTTTTGTCATTGACATATTGTAATTGTTTGTTAGGAAATGCTATGTAATATTAAATCAGTGTAAGTGTATGAGTGCGTGTGTGTGTGTCTGTGTATACATATTCTTGGTTTGACCTTGTCTCATTTTGGTAAATGGGTTACATAAGTATTTTCAAATGCATTAGATTAGGTACTTTGTCATGTTTTCTATGCTTTGAATAAATTTTACAACAGCTACATTCTTCACTCTTAAGTGTTTCCATTTATCTTTGGTTTATTAAGATTTTTGTATAATTCCTGGAGCCAATTTTGGTTTTTGATAAGCTTTAGAAAATTTTTCCATTTAAGTCACATAAATATGTGTATTTGAATCTGTATTTTCATATTACTGTCTAATTTTTAATTTAGTTTGCTCTAATTATGGTCCCTCTCTTTCAGATTTGTTTATTTGATGAACTATTTCTGTTATTAAATTTCTGTTTATTCTGTAACATTTTATACTTTATATTTTATTTATGTTAATGTAATTATCATTTGTGATCATTTCAGTGAAAAGCTATGTTCATTTAATTTTAATGTTTCATCCAATAAAGAATTATTCAGAAATAGTTTTGTATGGGCTTAGGGAAAGTGTTTTACTATTTCCTCAATTAATTTTATCGTAGAGGTTAAAAAATGATTATTTTATAAAAAAATGGTTTTCATTATAGATTTTTTTGAAAGTTTATAGTGATTTATTTATGAAAACATAAATAATTATATGGTAAATGCATGATTTTGCTTGAAAAAATATTTAATCTCTTTTACTGGGTATAGAGCATTATAGCTCTTTGGGCTATTTTCATAATTGTAATATTTAAACCTTGCATACTCTTTTTTTCCACCTTATATCTTGATTTCTGGGGGTATAATATAAGTCTTCAACAAATATTTTAATTTTTTTGGCTCTTTCTTTTACATTTAAATAGCTATTATATTAGGTAGATATGCATTCATGACTGCTATGTCATCTTGGTGAATTGTTCTTTTTATCGACATTCTTGCAACTTTTCAATTTCTTTCACAAGATAGGATGTCTGTTACATGATTGTTTATTTGCCAGTTCTCTCCCTTATCTTTATTTATTTATTCTGTGATGTTTATTCTCACATTCCTATATCATTTAATTTTTTTCTTTTTTGTGCAGAATACATGATTTTTCTTATACTTTCTTAATTTCTATCTTTGAATTATGATTATCGTTACTATTGTAATTATCTCTGATTTTATTTATAATATTTTCTACTTCTTCAATTTGCCTTGCATTTATTTGTCTCATAAACACTGCTTTTTTGTTTATTTGTTTGATTGTTTTATTTAGTCATTTGTTTGTTACTTTTGAACTCCATTAGTTGGAGAATAATATCTTCTATTCATATTTGTTTAGTGGTTGCCTTAATATTGCGATTTTGTATTTAGCTTTTATTTTAAAAAAATGTATAGTGTCAACTAAACATTAAAGCATCTTAATCTGTTTTACTAAGACTCTACTCAACAACTATCATGGTTCTAACACCTGCAGTTTTAACTATACAGTTATAATAAACTACATTTTTATTGAGCAAACATAAAGATACACTGATGTCTGTTTTCCACTGCTTTCTGTATCCCATTGCCTAAAAAACCCTGTATTTTTTATAGAAATAAATATTTATAGCTCTTGTGTTATGAGCCTAATGCCTAAAATATTTAAATATTATATGACTGAAAATGTCTTTGTCAGTTTCATAACAAAATTAGAGCTGAGCTAAATATATTATTTAATATTCTCAGTATGAGAGTTTTTCTTAGTATTCTGTAGTTATTGAGCTGAAATTCTCTTGCATCTAATGTTGCTTATAGAAAATATTGTGTCAGTATAACTATCCTATTTTTATTTATTTCTCTCAGTCCATTTTCTCTTTTTTTTTTTCCTTCTTTCTCTACCACCTTTTGGAATTTTATACTTTTTCCCTAATGCTCAGAAATCCCAATGCCATGTGTATAAATAGATGTTGCTGTTAAAGTTTCTGATTCAGATATCAGTGTACTCTAATATTGAAAAATCACAATTTAACAGTCCTAAATTTTCCAAATTTTACATTCCACACAATCTCTCTTCACTTTATTCTGGAAATTATTTTATACAATTTGGGGACTTCTCCCTTTATTCCCTATGCTTACTTATTTTTATACTATAAAGTATTTTTGTTATATTTTCGCAGATATTCTTGAAGCTCCATTCACTAGTTCACTGATTTTTCCTATAAACTCTCCATTTTGCTATTCAGAGGATTGATTATTTTAAAATAAAATTTCCATTTTAAATCTACCTGTTACAACAACTTTTTGTTTTATAGGTGTATTTCACCTAACTTTCTGCAAATATACATTATTTTTATTTTAACATGCCACTTCAACTCTCTTTCCATTCATTTGTCCCTGACTTTCACCTCCCTTGGAACTGATGTCTTTATATTCCTCCCACCTTTGATGACAATTCTCTACTTTGTCCTGAAATTTGTTTTTCTTTTTTGATCTGATGTCTTCTTGTTTTAGACTAGCAAAGATTTCTTCATGGTTTTTGATCTATTAAGACTCTGACCTTTATTAGAACACTGCCGTGTATGAACTTCAAGATATTTTCTATCATAAATAAAATCTATCAGCCTCAAACCATACAATAGTGTACTATTTCTTTTTTCAAAATAATGAAACATTAATTATGAAATTATTTCTATAAGACAGTCCTCCTTTCATAGAACTATAGAAATAATTGCAGTGATAAGGACGTCTCAATTATATATTCATACTTTGCATCTAAACTTTGAACTGAAAATAAATATTTATTTTAGATATTTTTAAACTAAAGTTATTTATAAAACTCGCTGTGGAATGTAATTAGTTTATCTTTTTTTCTTTTCCCCAAGTTTTGAGAGCTCTTTAGAGAACTTCAGTAACCCACTTTTGGCTGTTTATATAATAACATAGTGTTAAAGCTTATTGTTTTTTTTTTTTTTTTTTTTTTAAACTTTATTTTAGAAGTGATGCTCCAAAATTGAATTAATATATACCCAATTGATGGCTTTGAAGTAAAATCCATTTAATGTGTCTCAAATTTAAATATCTTTCTTGGTAAGTGGATTATGTACCTCATCACTTAGTACCCAACCATCAATTTTGCTTTCATCTTTGAACAGTAATGTCATCTATGACATATAAGCAAGCTTGCATTTGGTTAGTAAGTTGGATAAGAGTCATCTATATTCACTGTCAAAAGCAGCAACAGAACTCTTGCATCTATGGAAATAAATTCACTTCCAGTATGAAACTATAAATCTCTTCAAAATGGGCTTTTATGAAAAGAATAAGAAAGCAACTCTGCATCACATTGCTATATTAATTATGGAAGTAGTAGCAATTGGTCCAACTCCACATGGTAATGTAACACCTTGGAGCAGTTCATATGAATTTTAACCACTTATATAACCAAACTAGACACTGATATCCTGACAGGAAAGACAGAGGAGAGCAGAAAGGTAATTAAAGTATTCGCTTTAGGAAATCATTTAAAAATCAATGATAAATAATGATATTTCTAAATATTGTGTGTGTGTGTGTGTGTGTGTGTGTGTGTGTGTATTAAATACTTCAAGTAGGATGACAAGGTAACATAATAGTTGAACTCAAACCTAAATATTTATTCAAGTAATGATATCCAGGGGCATTGCAAACAAAGGAATTAACCTGAACTTCTAACTGGAATTACAGAGAGAACTACACAGGATTTCAGTAGAAGTGACTTTGGATTTTGTACAATAAATGACCTGTTCAATGACATATGTGAGTTGATTCATTTTGTGTGTCCTTCAAACTCAATGTTAAATCTCTACAATATGCACACACATATACCAATATGATACCCAGACATTTTTTCCTCCTTTAGCTTTTTTATGGATAATATAATCCTCCACACTACAAAACTAAAAAAAGAGTTCAAGAAAGAATGTAATGATATTTTGTCATAGAGAAGGAATAAAGGTAGATGGAGAAATGTAGAATATAGGACACCCAATTTGGATGATCATCTGAATGTGTAGTATCAATTTATGAATTGACTTATGTATTAACTTAATGGGGTTTGAGGTAAGTGTTTTCTTATATAGGGGTAAGAAAAAAATAGAATTTTGAAACTATGGACCAGTTCGAGAGTGTGATTTTAAATACTGGAATAAAAAGAGACATTTTTTGTAAGTCAATTGACTAGTTAATAGTCAACAGATTATTAAAATAAATTTGATTGAAAAATAATTTGATTGAGTAAAAATAACGTAAAGTTCAGGAAGTTAATGGGACTGCCAGCAATGTTGTATTGTGTACCATACCCTAGATGATTGCCAAACCATGAAAAGGAGATAAAATATGATGGAAACATTAAACAGTTTTTGGATGTGAAAGACATGCCAAATAATGTAATTGGGATTTATTGAGAAAGGCATGAAAAAACATTGGAACTATGAAAATGAAAACATACTCTTTGCCTTAAAAGAACTCACAGTTTGGCCGGGAACCGTGGCTCACACCTGTAATCCCAGCACTTTGGGAGACCGAGGCAGGCAGAACACAAGGTCAGAAGATCAAGACCATCCTGCCTAACACGATGAAACCATGTTTCTACTAAAAATACAAAAAAAAAAAAAAAAAAAAAAAATAGCCAGTTGTGGTGGCGGGCGCCTGTAGTTCCAGCTACTCGGGAGGCTGAGGCAGGAGATTGGCGTGAACCCAGGAGGCGGAGCTTGCAGTGAGCAGAGATTGCGCCACTGCACTCCAGTCTGGGCGACAGCGCAAGACTCCGTGTCAAAAAACAAACAAAAAAGAACTCACAGTTCAGTGAGGAAGATAAGCGATTAAAGTATTTTGTAATTACTATGCCATATAATAAGCTCCAAGGTGGACACTTGGATTAAATCATGATGGTTCAGAGGAAAATTTAGGTTGTCAAACGAAGGATGTCTTTCCAAAGACCTGAGCGCATTCATAGATGTATAGGAGTTCTCCTAATGAAGACTTGGTGAGAGTGCAGAGTGTTCCTGAACAAATGAGAAAGCTTCTAGCCAGGTACAGAGGTTTACAATAGCATTTGACATCCAAGTAACAGTCAATAGGGGCGTGGCACAGAAAAGGCAAAAGATGTGCTACCATGAACCTGGTTATGAATAATTTTTTTGTGCAGGTCGAAATAATTTGAAATGTATCATAAAAGGCTTAGGATATGAAGGTAGATAACATTATCAAATTTTATCAAATTTCCTGTAGAAAAACACTGCTTTACTAGTGGCTCTTGTATCAAGTTCTTGTTAAGGTTTTACCTTTTCACTAAGTCCAACTCTGACCACTTCAATTAAAATTTTACCCAACAAGACCTCTGCCTTTCAAATACCGCTTAATGTACTCTATTCATTTACACAGCATATATACCCTCTCAACATACATTTATATGCATATTTATTGTCCAGTATACTAACACGTAGAATAGTAATTGTTTTTCATAGTAAGCCTGCTCATTCAATATTTGTCGAATTGAAGTATTTCAACAGAGAGAATGAGAAGCTAAGTAGTCATAGTGTTGAGACTAAATATAAATTAAACTAAGGAATAAGGAACACTTTGTTCAATGGGGAAATAGTAAACACATAACTGAACTTTTAAAAAATCTGATTACTCTTTCACTATATACACACAAAAAAATCACATTTGAGGTGGTAGTGACAATCTTTCACAGAGTATAAAATGCAATACAATTTGAGCATATTTAGCTGGAAGATGTTATATATTTTTTGAACACTTAGTAGGACATGGTTGGAAAGTCTATTTCAGCCAAATCACTGGCTATTTTGCCCAACTTTGCCTGTTGTATAAGAAAAAAGTGTTACCTTGCTTTGGGAACTCAAGGTGGGAGGATAGCTTCAGGACAAGAGTTTTAAACCAACCTAGGCACCACAGGGAGAGATCCTGTATCTACAAAAAAAAAAAAAAAAAAAAAATTGTGTTAAATTATCCAGGCTTGGTGGCCTGTGCTTATAGTCATAGCTACTCTGGAGGTTGAGGGTTGAGGTGGGAGGATCACTTGAGCCCCGAAGTTAGAGGTTAAAGAAAGCTATGGTTGTGCCACTGCACTCCAGCCTGTGCAACAGTCTCAAACCAAAAAAAAAAAAAAAAAAAAAAAAGCACTAAATAAAAAGGAGGTAACCAAATGTGCAATTTTAGGGAATAAATATTTACTTAGGAAATATGAGTGCTTAGATTATGTTTGTGCATATGTGTATCTATGTGAGTATGTCTGAATGTGTGTTAGACTGTGTGCATGCATGCTTGCATAACTACATAGAAGGGCTACACAAATAATGACAAATAACAGATTTGTAAAAAATAGAATGAGAAAGTGTCATGATTACATTTATGTGAAATATTCAAGGATATACTAAAGATATAATTTTGACCTCATCACAAACAGGTAAAAGTGAAATTTGAAGGGAGTAAGAGATGTTAAAACTAGATAAGGTTGGGCTTGGTGGCTCACGCCTATAACCCCAGCACTTTGGGAGGCCAAGATGGGCGGATCACGAGGTCAGGAGTTTGAGATCATTCTGGCTAACACGGTGAAACCCCATCTCTACTAAAAATACAAAAAATTAGCTGGGCGTGGTGGCGGGTGCCTGTAGTCCCTGCTACTTGGGAGACTGAGGCAGGAGAAAGGTGTGAACCCAGGAGGCAGAGCTTGCAGTGAGCCGAGATCACGCTACTGCACTCCTGTCTGGGCTACAAAGCGAGACTCCTTCTCAAACCAAAACCAAAACAAACAAACAAACAAAAAAAACAAAAAAACTATATAATTGGTAGAAAACAACATGCTGTATACTTAAATATATTATATATATATATATATATATATACTTATTACTATATATTATTTCACGGATTTCTCATAATTCAGGTCTGAAAAACAAACACTTTAATTATTGTTGGCAACTTAGTATCATGCACAATAAAGTATGAGTTTAAAATTGTAAACCTAATGCCATATAATAGATAAGACAAAGACTGTAGGGAACAAAATGACAGCTAAAAAATAACCATGGTGCAATATTCTGTATTCTTTTTTTTTTTTTTTTTTTTTTTTTTTTTTGAGACGGAGTCTCGCTCTGTCCCCCCGGGCTGGAGTGCAGTGGCCGGATCTCAGCTCACTGCAAGCTTCGCCTCCCGGGTTTAGGCCATTCTCCTGGCTCTGCCTCCCGAGTAGCTGGGACTACAGGCGCCCGCCACCTCGCCCGGCTAGTTTTTTGTATTTTTTTTTTTTAGTAGAGACGGGGTTTCACAGTGTTAGCCAGGATGGTCTCGATCTCCTGACCTCGTGATCCGCCAGTCTCGGCCTCCCAAAGTGCTGGGATTACAGGCTTGAGCCACCGCGCCCGGCCAATTCTGTATTCTTAAGAAATATAATTTAATAGAATGTAAATTAAAGCTAAGTAATAGCTTTAAAATTAGCATATTACTATAGAAATCAGCACATTGTACATTTAGCTACCATAGAGAGGGGACACCTGTTTTGTAACAGGCCTAGCCATACTAGATTAATGTAAACAATGCCTCTAAGGTTTTAAGTCTAAGTAAGTAACCTGTAATTGTAAGACAAGATCCATTTCTCAGAAACTTCATAGACTTCAAACGAACCTGCAATATAATTTTCCTATAGTTGTCACTTCTCGTCAGTAGATTCTCATTAGTCGTGTAAACTTCATATAGTGTTCTAGAGGCCAGAACAAAATGCAGTAGTATAATTTTAAAGACATATTCAATACATTTTTCTCCATTAGTCCAATTGTGATTAATACAATCTTTTTACTTGTTATTTATTAACTTCTTCGGGAATCAGATCTATCTTGCAAATGTTCTGATTATTTGCCATCTTGTTTGCACAATGGGTAATAATTAATCAAATTCAATATAAATAAATAACATCTATAACTGTAAACCATATATGGAAAATTAGAAAAATTGGGGCTCATCTTACAGATTTTTAAATTTAGGTAATATTTTGGTAAGGTCCAAATGATTTTAGAAGTTACACTAGAATACGAGTCCCCTCCTCCATAGAACAAAATAAAACTCCACACTCATTGTGAAAGAGTGACTTGTCTATTTAGATACCTTGTAAAGCACTGTGAATCCACTCAACTAAGTTACTTTATTTCTGATGTAGTATGCTCATAGTTTTATGAGGTAGTTTGCATTATATTTTGAGTATTAAATATTGAAAACAGAAACTTAGAGAATTTTTTTTAAATTTATTCCATCTACTTTCAGTGTTTCAGTTTTTCCTGTTGTAAACCTTTAATAAAGTGAGAGATATAAAAATAGTGAGAAACGCATAAGACAAAGGCAAACAACCTCAATCTATAATGATTAGCAGGAACACTAGCCCTCTTGAAATATAACATGGAGAAAGCAAGTAAGAAAATATTTTAATAATGATGGCATTCAATATCTGGGCCTTATTAAAGTACACCACTGCATACTTTGATATTATTGCACCCATGAATTCTAAAATGGATATTTTACTTTTATTCAATTGACCAATGAAAATATAAATGCTTGCAATAATAAGAAATCTTGAAGAGAAAATAAACCTACAAAATTAGAATCATCTTTAAAAGAAATTATCATGGAAGTAGTTTATTGTTCTGCTAATCTAATTAATACAATTTAAAAAATGTCATAAATATTTTAACAACATTCTCTACTGAAGAATTTTTTTTTTAATATATTAGAAAAGTCTCTTTACATTGAATTCAGCAAGTTCATGCCTAATGCCATATGTGCACCATTCTGTGCTGATGGCATTGAAGTCATCTATTCCCAATTTCCAAACACAGACTGTATATTGTGGACTTGTGTTGAATTTCACCCATCCCCAGCCCCCAAGCATCTGTCAGTTCTTTCTTTCTAATAACATGCTATTTTCTTTTAAATAATCATCCACCTCATTCCAATTTGTGTGTTGTTGGGAAAGTAAGTCCTGCCACTTTCAAGCAGCCAAGAAAGACAAAATAGTCTGATATTTTATTCCAAACTCCATGAAAAGCATTGTGAAAGAATATTTCAAGAAGTAAAGAAACAGTACTTTATTACTTTTAATATAGTGTACATTCAGACTGTTAGTGTTACAAGGGGTTTTGGCTTCTATGTGCAAAGCCCTCTGGAATTTCCACAGTTCACAACCTTTCTCGATCCTGTTACCTGGCCTCCCATTAATTCATTTAAAATTCAGTTTTACCTTATTGATCTAGCATGATTTTCTGCAGATGGCTACCAATTAACCTCAATTCTCTATTAACTGGGGTGGTTAGGCTATGCTACGATAAAATATAGTACAAAATTTCAGAAACTTTTTTGTCTGGCTCATTATGCTTTCAAGGCAGAGCAGGGCTTCTGCTCATGACAGAAGTTAATATGCTAATGCAGACTCTACCTTCTGAAAATGCCACCATTTCAACAGAAGGCTTCAGGGGTTGTCCCAGTGAGGCAAGAATTCTCCTACAATGAAGTACTTCAGGAAACATTATGTGTCACTCAAAGCCCATAGGCTAGAACTGTACTCCAAAGCCCTGCTTAACTCAAAGGGGCTAGTCATTGTACTCTCAAGTGCCTGAAAGGAGAGAGGAACCAGACACTGGGCTCTAGAAGTTACCACCACATCACACATTCATAAATACAAAACAATTTACCTGTACTAAATAATGATTAAAATGAAGACTCAGCAAATATGGCCTATATGTTTGTCAACTCTTCAGTCTCACATGTAAAACCTAGAACCTGTACCAAGTTTATTTACTAAATTTTTAAATAGCATAAAGAGTAATACATTCTACCTGAAAAAATGAAACTTAATTCCTTTTGGAATATCACCTCCTTTCAAGTCTCTTGCTTGAGAATAAATCTGTTTGACTTTAGACTGCATCTATAAGACTGCTGAGAAACAGAGCCCAAGTAGCAGCATCCACTATTATTGGCCCTATAGTCATGATTTACACATAGGTTTTTTGGCCATAGTATAATTGAAGTGATTTGAATTAAAGGTTATCTGGATTAGTCATCGATGTCTCCAGTATGAAAATGTATAGACAACCTGTCAAGTTCTACTTACATGTGATAGCAATATCAAAACCAAAAACTAAGTGGGTGCCAGATTGACCTAAATAAGAGTAAGTAAGAGTTGTATTCTTAAAACTATGACTTCAGTTAATATCAAAGGTATAGAACACACTGAGTAACTAGATGCCAATATCTTGGCTGTTAGTATGGAAACTGAACATTAGAAAATGAAAATATCCTATGCACTTCAGAGATTAGTGAACACTGACCCTAAACTGAAGTTATCTCATAGGAAAGATGTCACTCTGGTCTTCTGGTCAGGGGTTACTCTGGTCTTATGGTCAAAGGACAGTCTTTTGGCTGTTGTATGATCAGTGAGATTGTTGATTTGAGTTTACACATTGAAATTTAGACTTAGTGTATAATTTCAACAGATAACATAGAACAAAAAGAAATTCTAGAATTGACTCCTGAAAAATGTATCTTTAAAAAAGAAACTATTATTGTAGGAAGGCAAGCAGACACCCTAGCCTGCATGACATTCTAAAATACAGATAAAAGAAAATTACATCTTCAAGGAGAATCACAGAGATAAAAACCGCCCTCAATGATTTGAAAATACATTATAGTGAGTCTTATAATACCACTTTTAACTCGCCTGCTTGTAAACATAGATTGATATTAGATAATTATAAACAGTTGTACTTTGATTGATGCCACATCCCATATATGGCATTTTTCCTTAAAAAATCATGAACTTCTACCCTCCTGTGTAGCTGTTGATTTTTTAATATTTTTTTCTGTCCTAAAAAAACTGCATACAACAATGAAAGGGAGTCTTTCTCAAGGCTAATTGCCTTCTTCAGCTCTATGCTACAAATCAGTCTGCAAAGAGCTTGTCTGTCTCACTATCCTAGGGGACATCACACTGATCCAGCCTACTGATACCAACAAGCTAATGAGTACTGGGGAGCAGGAAGTAGCAGTCACTCAAGATGATTTGTTGAGATAGGTCTGTGCCATGAGATGAGAGATAATGTACCCCAAAATACAGGGGCTCTATCCTTAGTGAAGCTTCTGCTGGCCCATGCTTTGGAGGTATATCAATGTATCCCCTGCAAAGTAAAAGCCACATTATCCTGCCTTGCACTCACTGCTTCTAAGAAACATATAAAATGTTCTTTAAGCTTCGTCCAATACTGTGAAAATGCATAACAAATTTGGTTATGCTACTCTAACTCCTTCAACAGGCTCAAAATTTTAAATAAACCTCAAAGCAAAGAAGTTTTCTTCTGGCTCATTCAAGCTTCAGTGAAAGTAATAACTTGGCCATCACGTGTAAGTAGTTCTGATGATTTTCAAAGTGTGTGTAACAGATTGTAACATTCAATGGAGAGACACAAAGTCATCAACTGCTAACCATAGCAGAGAGCCTTAGGTTTTTGAAACAAAATAATGTATCTAAAGCAATTTTAGATGAATTGCATGTACTGAGCAAGTGACAGAAGTTTCACGTTGATTCCCCAAAACCGGAAGTGTGACTGTTGTGATCGGAAATGTTAAGCGGGAGCCCCTGAAATTTCCTCATCACTTCTAGCCAAGAAAATTAATTAGAATCAAAAACACCCACTGACTCTATGAGGAATTATAGAGATAAACACCACTATCATACATCTGAAGAATGCAGTAGGAGTGGCCTCACTACATCTTCATTCAACTCGCCTTGTCTGTTCTCTGCAGAAACCAGAAGGACACCTGCCATGCCTATGGCAGATGCCAGTGTAGTGTCAAATATTTAATCATATTTTTGCCCCAATTGTAACCACTGTTCTCAATATGGTATGTTTAAACGATAAGATTAACCTGGCCCCTGGGAATTATCATGTGCCAGTGATTTTACGAAAGTTTTCTTCTCAATCCTCAATGAATAAAAAGATGAAAAGCATGACTTCTTTACATGGGAGGGACAGTAACAATTATACATATTTTGTTTTACTTTATTACTCTTTAAAATCTCCTGTGCTCTGTCCATAAAAGAGTCAGCAGGGCAGGACAGCACATTGAAACACAGATTTCAGTGCATACAAGTGATGTAAATGTCATCATAAGGCATATGCACATTGGAAGATTGGAGATAAACCCGGTGAACACTCAGGCTATAT
>NW_016807895.1:272308-275551 GCF_001698545.2 Rhinopithecus bieti
TTTTTCTTGAGATGGAGTCTTGCTTTGTCACCTAACCTGGAGTGCAGTGGTGCGATCTCGGCTCACTGCAAGCTCTGCCTCCCAGGTTCACACCATTCCCCTGTCAGACTACTTTTACATTAGAAAAGATTTTAAAGGTCTAATGATTTGCAGCATTATGAGCATCTGCTATGAGCTGAGGAACACATTGTTGCATTTCATACCTCCTCCACTAACAAAATGTAAATATGCTCAGTTGTGTAAGTAAGTTTAAGGACAAAATATGGAGTATTTAGGGAAACTGCTTTACTACCAATGACATATTTTAAGGCTGCCAGTTTTATATGTACCCCAGAGCCTAAGTGATCTGCATTAAGGGTGACATGGAAAGTGCTCTGCCACTGGGCCATATGATTCACTGAATAAGATGAGTGAGAAGTAACAGTGATGTGGAAAGATGTGGCCAGAATTTCTACAAAGACAAATTGGAGGTTGAGAAAACCCCCCTTATGATTCTGGAGCAACCAGTTCCAAGAAATTCACTCTGTTTGGGGAACAAAGAAAAAAAATGCTGGCTTCTTCTCGAGCCTTGGTAGAGACAAAATATCCACAAATAGTTCTTATGTGGCTACACAACTTAAGTTGCCTAAGTCAAATGGTGAGACTTATGTAGCTGCAAACCATTTTATGATGAATGTATTTCCTTGATGATGCCCCTGAGCAGGTCCAGAAGAGACAAGAAACTACATGAACATGCACTTCATACATTCAGAGAATCTACCTCTTTTGCAGAACTGCATCTGTCCCAGTCCACATTTATGGACTCAAAGCATTTTCCATAAAAGAAAAAACAAACAAAGAAAAACAAAACGAAACAAAACAAAACAAAACAAAACAAAACAAAACGTGGGCCTTAGATGGTACAAGTTTAAAGTGAGCTGTTGAGACTTTTGGTTTCCACTTGGTATGTACAGATATGGAAAAAGCATTGACTTCTCACCCGCATGCTACCAAACTTCAAACACCAAGCACCAGTGGAACATTCCTGAGAGAATTAACACACTGTGGAGAGATATCCTCTTAGGCACAGTGTGTAGAGAAAATCTAACAATAGACCAAAAATAAGCTCAAATACAAATCCTTCTGAACCCCACCTCTAAAACCTAGCATGAGAAAAGATGTGCAAAATTTCAGACATAAAATCTACTTACCTCAGCATGTACTGTCCTAAAAAAGACAACAAATTACAAGATACATGAAAAGTGAGATAAAATAAACAGTAAAAGAAAAACACGTTGCTAACAGACAAAGAAATCAACAGAACCAGATAAAAAGAAAAGCCTAGATGTTATAGAAGTTAAGATGACAAAGAATATTTTGTTAAGGGCTCTAGTGAAAAAGGTGGACAGCATGAAAAGGAAAATGGGTAATGGTGGCAGAGAAGTGAGAGGTACAAAGAAAGTCAAATGGAAATGCTAAAAGTGAAAACTCAACTGACAGAAATAATTACTTCAATGAGTTCAGCAAGGAAATAATCTGTGAACTTGGAATAAGTTGGTACAAATTAATCTGAAGCACAAATAGAAAAAAAAAATAGAACAGAGCATTCATGAGCTGGGTGGTGGGTGGAACTTAGGAGTGGGGATCAAATGATGTAATATACATATAACAGGAATTGCAGAAGAAGAGAGAAAAAAATCAATATTTGAAGAAAGGAAATACAAATTTTCTAAAATTAATGGCAGACATGATTCACAAAGCTCACAGAATGTCAACTGACATAAAGGCAGAGATGTGTACACACACAGAAATATATAAGTATATCATATTGAAAATTCCAATAAGCAAAGAAAAATGAAAAAAAAAATTAAGGCAGCTAGAGCAAAAGAAAACATTGTAATACAGATAGGAACCGAGGAAATACATACATCAGTCTTTTCATCAGAAATATGTAGATAATGAAGCAAGGTCTTTAATTGGTGTATTGTTTAACATCCACAAATGTAGATATCTGTACCTAGCAAAATAACTTTCAAACATAAGGAAGATGTAACAACTTTCTCAGAAAATTAAGCATTAAAATAATTCATTCTACCAGAGCCATAGTACATAAATTTTAAAGAAGTTTTTCAAATACGAAGAATATAATGCCAGACAGAAATTTTGGATATATACATAAAAAGAAAGAGTGCTAGAAATGGAATGAATGCAAGTAAAATAAAGTTTTTTAAAATTGTTAATGGCTCTAAAAGATTACTGTTCAAAGGAAAAAAATTGTAGATATGCCTTGCGTGTTTTTTAGCATATATAGGTATAAACAGCACAATAGTCCAACAATAGTTCAAAGAATGAAAGTGAGAAATTAGGAATGTTTTTTTGTATAGCTTTTCTACACATAAAACAGTATACTATTATTTAATAATAAAATCTGTTGAAGTAAAAGTGTACATTGCAAATGTTAGAGCAACAATAAACCATTACAAAGGAGGTATAAGTAATAAATAAATAAAGAGGATAAAATTGAATCATAATAGCTTATTTAGCCTGAAATAAAGTAGAAAAATGGCAGACAATCAAATGAAACAGACACAAACAAGCTAGTAAGGTTTAGAATTTAATCCAACCATATAAATGATCACATGTAATGTAGATTGTCTAAACTCTCAAATTTAAAGGCACATGTTGTCTGGATATAAAACATAACCTAACAATAAACAATATACTCTCTTCAAAAATGCACTTAAAATGTGTACATAAAGTAAATGGATGTCAAAGATACACAATGCAAGCACTTATCCAAAAGAACCTTGAGTAGTTATAGTAACACAGTGTATATTGAGAGCAAGCAATATTGCCAGAAAAATAATCACTAAATTGCATTATGATGAAGGGGTCAATTCTCCATGAGAACACAAAATCCTGAATGTGTATACATCCACCATAAGAGTGTCAAAATGCTTGAAGTAAAAATTGATAGAACTGAAAGGACAAACAGAACATATACAATTAGTAGAATATAGAAAACCTGAATAATGCTATAAACCACCTTGCTCTTAAATATATTATATTAATAAATCATTCTATCCAGAACTAGACTCTTTTAAAGTACACTTGTGCATTCACACAGATAGTTCATATTAAGAGCCACAATAAAAAATAAAAAATGAAGTCAAGCAATAATGAAATATATTCTTTCAATAACTGCCAATGAATGAAGCAGACAAAAATGTATGTGTACATAGAGATTATGTATATATATATTTG
>NW_016807895.1:275833-324191 GCF_001698545.2 Rhinopithecus bieti
TTTTTGAGATGGTGTCTCTCTCTGTCACCCAGGCTGGAGTGCAGTGGCGTGATCTTTGCTTACTGCAACCTCCACTTCCTGGGTTCAAGTAATTCTTCTCGCGTTTAGCCTCCCAAGTAGCTGGGATTGCAGATGTGTGCCCCTTTAATTAAAAAGAATGACAGTTTTCTTCACACCACCAACTGCAATGTGTTAAAAAGGAAAGGTTTATACTTATTTAACATCGTGATTTATGTTGACATAAAAATAATAGCACATGAATTCTTTTTTAAAAAAATAAATGTATCTAAAGAAATTATATAGAGAATGCAGTAAAAGTGAAATACATTTTTTCATCTCATTTAAAAATTACATCCCTAAGTTAATTACTGTTAATAGAGGGTTGTACATCTATGAATTCTTCTATGAATTAATCTATGCAATATTTGGAAGTGAATGTGGCAGTGAATGGTATGAAATTCAGCATTATGACTTTTTTCCCCACTAATTATATGTATTAGAGAACATTCCTGGCTAGTACACATATAGCTACCACACCTTACCTTTGAAGAGGTATTTAGTATTCCTTAGGATTAAGGTTCCATGTTTATTATTTAACCACACATCTCTGGATAATGTTTACCAGTTTTCTGTTGTTACCAATACTACACTGGAGAGATTTAGCTTTACTTCTTTGTGTTCACTTGCAAATATTTTTGTTTGAGACATCACTAGAAGTGGAATTTCTATGTCAAATATTTATTAGGTTAAACACTTTAACATATGTGCCAAACTGCCCCCACCAAAAAAAGTACCATTATATCTTTTTCTAAAAATATATGAATGTCTATATCCCAGATTCTAGTCAACCTGCAAATTATCAGTTTGAAATATAATGTTAGAGAAAGTCTCATGGGCATGTCAGAGAGGTCAGAGTGGTACAGAAACTCACAGATTTGATATTACTTGTGCCACTATACTGTACTAATTCTTAAAAGAGAGAAAAAACTTGAACATCAGGTAAGCAAACAGTGTACTGATTTTGAACCATTAGTAACATTCAGGCTGAATTTTACCCTTTCAATTCACGTATATTTTCATATTTTCAGTGGTGAAGTTGTTTAGAAAATGTGTAAATTATCTTTAGCTGGCTCAATTATGTGAATAAAAAAACAAATTGTTTTGCTACTGCTGAGAAGAATGATATAAATGATCACTAGTTATATATATATATATAGATATATAGATATATATAACATACATATGAAAATTAGTAAGAAACATTTGTATACATAGTGTAATTATTCCTTATAATGTTAGTTCACTCATAATGTTATATTGTGTATTGTCCCTCGAAACATTTGTTTTCTCCACATTATATAAAAGAGCACGTTAACCTTTTGTTTTAAGCAGGGTTAACTGCAAGCCTGGCTAGAGTTTTTTTGGTCAAATGAGAACCCTCAGTTCTTCCATAAGAATTCATGTTGAATCTCTTGAGCTATACTGAAATTGCCACTTGTGTCATACAGATATATTGTGTACATAAGAACTGTGCACTGAAAGTAGTTTTGCTTCTGAGTGATTGTGGGTGGAAGAGAAATGATGTGCCATCTGCCAGTTTTCTAAGTTTAAAAATGCTGTTCAGATTTACTAAAAGCCCTTTGCCAAAACTCTCAGTTAAATAAATGACTTTGAGAAGAAAATCATTAATATTAATTTTCAAAAGCATTGTTATGTCTTCACATTAACAGGGAATCCAAATTAGTGAGGAAGTGGAAAAGTCTCAAAATATGTTTTTCTGGGGATATTTCAAAAAGATGGTGTTGTTATGGTCCTAGAATTTGTATGGATGCCATCAGTTGGTACCATATCATTGTCAGTGCACAAACGATACTATCATAATGAAACCGTGAGTGGTCACTGGGACGTGAGGGTACACCAGAGTATTTGAAAGCATTACTGGTGGGCACATTCTGGATGCTGCCACTCGATTACCCTTCAGTAGCACTCTCTCTGTGCACGTGTTTCATATTTCATGCCTGGGCACGAGCTCAGCCAGCAATGGCAACCCATCCCCTAATCACTCAAGGCCTTGACTGTTGTCAATCTGCCCAAAAAAACACCCAGTCATTTCTAGGTTTTCAGACTCATACACTGGAGAAAAGAAATATAGATATTTCTCAATAATAATGTGGAAGACTGACAGAATAATATATGTGCTATGCGAAATGTAATTCAGAATGCCTGGGTTTCATTATAGACACACGCCTAGGGAAGAAAATTCAGCAAATCATTTGATACAAATCCTTTTATATGAAAAGAACTGTAAATATATGTTTACCCTTGATTGTTATCCTGAAGAGTCTAAGGGAAAAACCTAATCTATTTCAATTCTGAAACCATTTTTGAGAAATAAAGAAATTAGTTTGAAACCTATTAATTCTATAACAGAAGGCTTATTTATCTAGAGCACAGTCTTACTTCATTTGCAGAAATTGTTTAGTGGATTACATTGAAGAACAAATGATTTTATTTTGCTTTTTTAATTGCTTTAGATGCTACCAAACAGATTCAAAATGATGAAGAACCACCAATTTTTGTCCACTTTTTATCTGTGTGTGTTCTCATATTTCTGTTTCACAAGCTGCCTTTAAACACAAAGATATATGTCTAGGGGACTGGCTTTCCTGACTGATGAGGGAGTTTGTGTGTGTGTATTGAGGTGGTTCTGCTCACATCACAGCTGAGGTAGGCAGATAGTAGTTCATATAGCACACAGCAAGATCAGAAGAAACCTAGGGCTAAATTATTTGTTGGAAATCTGTTTCTTTGTTTATAGCAGATGGAAGCAGAGTTGGCCCTGAAATTCCCCCAATCAACTTGAGCACTTAGTATAAAAGTCTATTATATATATAAGATGGACTATATTTTAAACAGCTATTTGCTTTTATTCATTTCACTAGTCATGGCAATGGGAAAATGGAGTTCAATGAACATAGGATGCCAAAGGTTCATTTGATTTTGCATACATGCTAAAATATTCATAATAAAAAGTTTTATGCTTTTTTGTTTTCTTTTGCTTTTATGTGTGTATATGTGTGTTCCTGAAGCATATGTTCCCAAAATATGTGATGTTCTCACTTGGATAAAGAGAACCAGAGAGCACAATGGGATTATTTTCTAGCAAAAACTTTTTGCCTTCTAGTTCCATTCTAGCCTACAGAACCCAAGGCTCTAGCAAAAAAAAAAAAAAAAAACCTCAAACAAACACAACAAAATGAAAATAATGTAAAGTACAAAGTCCAAAATCTCAGCAGATGCTCTTTCATTTCTCATATTCCCATCTTGCTATGATTTACATTTGAATTAAATTTCTAGTTTTACTGAGTGACATGAAATCTAATTAAATCCTCCCATACCAAAGTCTTTTCAATTGTGTTAACACGACAACTTTATGAAATTGAAAACATAAAGATTTATAAAGGATTATACAATTGTGATTAACATGAATATGTTTCAGTTTTAATGTAAGAATATCTTTACTTTGAAAATATAAAGTGAACAACTGAAACATATTAGAATAACATTTACAAAAATCTAGTATACCATTTTATTAGACTGCAAAAAAAGTTTGGTAATGAGCAAGGAGACAAGGCACGGTATGAAAATATAAAGCAATTTGATCTTTAAAACTCCTGAGAATGATTGTCCACGAGCTCTGATAAGGAACAGTTACACAGTAAAACCACATCATCACGTGAGAGCGCTAGATACTGTCTCAATAAAATGTTGCAAATGTTTATTTAAAACACATAAGTATGTCTGAAGGCATAACTAAGAGTACTAGTGATTCTAGGAAGACAGTGAAAGCAGTAGAACACAGATCTCCATGCCCAAAACAGACAGAATAACTCCATGAATAATATAATCAGCAAGCTCAGGAAATAAGAAAAATCCCCTTGGGGCCCATAACATGACCAAATTGTGACAAATCACCAACTACAAGAGGTCTGCATCGGAAATTCTGCAGTGTTAGCAAAATAAATGGCTTGGTTTAAAAATCAATCAGGAGTTCTTCTCCTTCCTTCCTGTTTTCATGTTTTCCTCTCTTCCTTCTTTTATTCCTTCTTTCTTAAAAAAATAAACTTTTTGAGAACAATTTTTAATTTACAGAAAATCACTGGCATGGTGGATCACACCTGTAACCCTGGCACTTTGGGAGGCCAAGGATGGCTGATCACTTGAGGTGAGGAGTTTGAGACCAGCCTGGCCAACATGGTGAAACTCTGTCTCTACTAAAAATACAAAAATGAGTCGGGCATGGTGGTGGGCACCTGTCATCCCAGTTACTCTAACTTGGGAGGCTGAGGCAGGAAAATGGCGTGAACCTGGGAGGCAGAGTTTGCATGAACTGAGATCACACCACTGCACTCCAGCCTAGGCAACAGAACAAGACTCTGTCAAAAAAAAAAAAAAAAAAAAAAAAAGGAAGGAAGGAAAGAAAGAAGGAAGGAAGGAAGGAAGGAAGGAAGGAAGGAAGGAAGGAAGGAAGGAAGGAAGGAAGGAAGGGAGTGAGGGAGGAAGGAAGAGACTTTGTGAAAACAGTACTGAGTTACCATATACCCTACACCAAGTTTCCCCTACTATTGATATCTTACATTACTAGAGTACAATTGTTGCAATTAATGAAACAATATTGAAGCATTGTTTCTAACTTAAAACCACAGTTTATTCAGAATTCCTTAGCTGTTAACCTAATGTCCTTCTGCTGTTCCCGGATCATATCCAGGATACCAAATTCCATTTATTCTTCACGTCTCCTTAAAATCTTCTGAGCTGTGATGGTTTTCCAGACTTTTCTTGTTTTACCTTGATGACCTTGAAAACTCTGAGGAGTACTGGCCAGGTATTTTGTAGGATGCCCTTCAATTGGAATTTATATGCTGTTTTTGTTCTTTTTATGGTAAGTATGGCAGATATGTGTTTGGAAGCAAAGCAACAGAGATGAAATGCCATTTCATCACATCATATCAGAAGAACCAGCGTGACATCACTGTTGATGTTAACCTTACTCACC
Source organism: Rhinopithecus bieti (assembly GCF_001698545.2). NCBI lineage: Eukaryota > Metazoa > Chordata > Mammalia > Primates > Cercopithecidae > Rhinopithecus > Rhinopithecus bieti. The sequence continues at coordinate 280,890 of NW_016807895.1, forward strand.
TGGCTGGGGTGGTATCTGCCAGCTTTCTCCATGCCAGCCACTCCTTTTTCTCCTTTCCGTACATAGTCCTTGGAAGGAAGTCACTATGCACAGCCCACACTTACAAAATGAAGAGTTAATGCTCCATGTCCTTGAGTACAGAGTATCTACATAAATTAATTGGAATTATTATTTGTGAAAGATTTGTCTGTCTTCCCCATTTACTTCTTTATTAAATTATGTATTTTTGTCAATATGGACTCATGAACATGTATTTTATACTTTAAATTATAATCTAATGTCAGCCTATTTGTTGCTGAAAGTATTCCTTCTTTCGCCATTGGGAATTCTCTCGTTGGCCCCTGTGCTCCTTTTTATTTTTGAGAACTTCTTTAATGTGTGGCACCACAATATACTCCAGGTTCATCTTGCATTTTTTCTTCCCTAGTCTTAGGATCAACCATTTTTCTCTAGTTTACCTGTTCTCTAGTTCACTAACATGATTTGTGGAATGGTAACTTTACAGTTTATTATTACCAGACATTGAAATGTCACCAGAATCTGCAGAGGAGAATATAGATAGCAGAGGCCAGGACAGGAAGGGCTGAATACAAGGTGGTAAAGTGGGCCATGACTCAGTTATGATAACATGGAGGGAAGCACACAGGAAGCCCGCACAGAATTGGTTGCCTAGGTGAAATGTTGCATAGGGTCCTGTGTGCCCACCAGCCAGAGACTCATCTCCACTGACATGACACCAGCTCGGGGCATGTTAATTAAATATCCCAGAACAAGGATCAATTTGAGAAAGAAGGGGAGATAGAGTGAGCATACAGAATCCTTAAATTTGCAGTGTTTAATATATTAAAATAATTGAATTTGACAAAGTCTACATGGAATTGATTAAACTGGAGTTTCTATTATTACTCAGAAGTGAGGATTTGTGATACAAATTAAATCCAGTCATATGAAAATGATATTACCTGTCTGCACATTTGAATTTGAGGTCTGCGAAGGTCATGCCTCTAGCCTCTACTCAGCCTTTGATAATAAAATTGCTCAATGTTTGCTTTAAGTTCTGCCGTATAAATTCATGGTTTTTGTTTTGTTTTGTTTTGTTTTAATTTTTTATTTTATTATTATTTTTTTTAGTGAGCTTGCTTTTCTTCTGCATGCTTTGCTGAATGCTGACTGGATGTTTTTTCCATTTAACCTTAGAAAAGCTTATCTCTCCAACTTGAGTGTTCTTTGTGTGTCTATGTGTTATGCTGTAATATTTCTTTGTCACCAAAGGAAGGACTAAATCACATAATATCTGACAGAGAAAATCACTTCCTTCTTGAAAGAGATTACATCTCAAAATGAATCTCTGTGGTGCAGCTAGGGCTCCTCCCCTAAAGAAAGGAATAGCTGTTTGACCAGTTGCTACCAACTTCTGTAGCCAAAAGTAGTCTGACTTAACAGATAATTGAGGAAACTTTCTATTTGTCTGAATGACTAAATTAACTTATTTCCACATTATAAATAGAATTAATGTTTCAGGAGGGAGTCTTTTCAGATAATCTGCTGTATGTGAACTATTGAAATAAATTTTAATCAATTACAATATTTAGTATAAAACATTTTAAATTTATAATACACAACTTTTAACTTGTTGAAAATGAGTAAATGTTTCCTTATTGTTGAAAAATTTAATTTGTAAATATAAATTACAGAGAAACAAATACTCAGAGTATATGAATTTAAGTCTATTGGATAGCATAAGTCCATTAAAATCCTGATAGAAAATATTAAAATATAGAAAAACAATTTATAATGCTTTTGTCAGCTTGAAATANAAATAAATTTTAATCAATTACAATATTTAGTATAAAACATTTTAAATTTATAATACACAACTTTTAACTTGTTGAAAATGAGTAAATGTTTCCTTATTGTTGAAAATTTAATTTGTAAATATAAATTACAGAGAAACAAATACTCAGAGTATATGAATTTAAGTCTATTGGATAGCATAAGTCCATTAAAATCCTGATAGAAAATATTAAAATATAGAAAACAATTTATAATGCTTTTGTCAGCTTGAAATATTATTCCAAAATAAAGCCTATGATAAATCTAAAAACCAGAATGAAGCTTTATATTTTAGTGCAGTCTCATGCTGCTCTAAACAACTGTCCAAGACTGGGTAATTTATAAAGAAAAAAGGTTGAATTGACTCATAATTCCACAGTGCTGGGGGGCCTCAGGAAACTTAAAATCATGGTGGAAGGTGAAACAAACTCCTCCTTCTTCACATGGTAGCAGGAGAGGGAAGTGCTGAGCAAATGGAGAAAAGCTTATAAAACTGTCAGATCTCGTGAGAACCCACTCACTATCATGAGAACAGCATGGGGTTACCGCCCCCATGATTCAATTACCTCCCCCTGGGTCTCTCCCATGACATGTGGTGATTATGGGAACTACAACTCAAGATGAGATTTGGGTGGGGACACAGCAAAACTACATCACTTCATGTATAATTTCAAAATTTTACAAGATAATAGTAAACACTATACACATAGACTACAGTGTGTGATTTAGATTTCAACTTTAAAAGGAGTCCTTGGCTTTATTACTATAAATTGAGGCCAAATATCTTCATCTATTTCTTTGGTATTTATGGCAATATATCTTGTTTTTTTTTTTATGATATACTAGTTTTATTCACGCTTTCAGCCTGTGACTTTTCTGTAATTAAAGTGACCCCTTTATATGGCCTCATGAAAAGCCTATGAGAAAGCAGACACTGGTCTTTGTTTGCCCGTGTGCTCCAAAGCATGGGATATTTTTTTCTAAGATGACATAATGAAGACCAGCCTTCAATATTATGTCTGACTAAAGATGAGATGAAATCTAAAATGTGTATTAAATTAATTTTAATAAATGTTCAATGATGATAGAGAATGAAGTACAATATGAAGATAATTTAAAATGAATGCAGAAGCTTACATAATTCTAGGGCTCCTTTTAAGGTCACTTTACTTTTTGATCCCACTCTGCATTTAAAAAGGACAGAGGTAGTTTGGCACCCACCTGGGTTACCATAATTAGAAATAATCTCAGTGTATTAGTTCATTCTCACTCTACTATAAAGAATAACCTAAGACTGGATAATTGATTGATAAAGTAAAGAGGTTTAATTGACTCACAGTTCTGCAGGCTTACAGGAGTCATGGCTGAGGAGGCCTCAGGAAACTTACAATCATGGCAAAGGGTGAAGGAGGAATAAGCACATCTTTACATGGTGGTAGGGGAGAAAGAGAATGAAGGGGGAGGTGCTACACACTTTCCAAACAAGCAGATCCCCTAAGAACTCTATCACAACACAGTACTACAGGGTTGGTGCTAAACCATTAGAAACTATTCCCATGATTTAATCACCTCCCACCAGGCCTCAGTTCTAACATTGGGAAATACAGTTAACAGGGGATTTGGGTGGGGACACAAAGTCAAACCATATCATTCTGACTCTGTCACCTCCTAAATCTCATTTCCTTCTCACGTTTCAAAACACAATCATGCCTTCCTAATAGTCTCGAAAAGTCTTAACTCATTCCAACCTTAACTCAAAAGTCTAAGTCCAAAATCCCGTCTGAGAAAAGGCAGAGTCTGTGAGTCTGCAAAACTCTGCCTAAGAGCCTATAAAATTAAAAACAAGTTAGGTACTTCTAAGATACAATGGGAGTACAGGCATTGGGTAAATGCTTCCGTTCCCAGAGACAAATTGGGTACAACAAAGGGGCTGCAGACCCCATGCAAATTCAAAACCCAACAAGGTAGTCATTAAATCTTAAAGCTCCAAAATAATATCCTTTGTCTGCATGTTTTACATTCAGTCCACATTGCCACAAGAAGTGGCCTTCCAAGGACTTGGGCAGCTCCACCCTTATGACTTTGCAGGGTACAACCACTGCAACTGCTTTCACAGGCAAACATACCTTACTTGGTTATTACACATTTCAAAATTTTTTGTTTAACTTTCCTTAATTACTCTTTCGAAAGGTATACCAAATCACATGTTTTCGTGTTAGCATCCATTGATTTTTGGGAATAAGTATAGTGAAACACAAAGAAGTATTTATATTTCGTAGTTAAAACTTTGCCTAAATCACTTACCATTGACTCATGATTTGCCAAACTGCCACATTTGAAAAATCACCTTCTTTCATTGTATACAACATTTGATTTTAACACATTTTCTTTCAAAATCCTAGAAAAGATTTTGATTCAATAGAATATTTTGAAAAGCTGGAACTGCCTTAACCTTGTTTTTGTTGTTTTAGATTGGCAATTAGAAGTAAAAGAAACATCTTCAATTTTATTTGGTTTTAATAATTATGAAAACAGCATGGAAAATCTATTTCATTTTTTAAAACCTAAAATTCTTTGAGAGACTAAGTTTCTCCCTGTGCCTTCCTACTAAATGTAACATGATGTCTATTATTTTAAATTTCTTTTTAGAGACACCATCAGGGTATGTCGTTCAGACTGGAGTGCAGTGGCCATTCACAGGCGAGATCATAAAACACTATAGCCTTGAATGCCTGGGCTCAGTGATGTTGCTGCCTTTGCCTCCTGAGTAGCTGCAAGCACAGGTGCATGCCACAGCACCCGGCTTAATTCATATTTTTATTTGCTGTGAAAAAATACAAGTACTCTTATCTTCCCTCCTCAAAATGTAAGCAGATTATTGTACCCACCACTGCTACCTAACATATACTCAAAAACATACCACTTTTGTAACGGGATAGATCTTTTGTTTTGTCTTGTTTTGTCTGTATTATTTTACCCAGCTGGTTTCCATTTTACACTAAATATCCTTAGAGACAAAAAAAAAAAAAAGACACAACTTTTGGGCTAAGTCCCTACTGATTGACTGAAGGAAACATGATGATAAGACTTTTTATTGTTTAACATCTAGAGCTTTACATTGTAATCAGTTTAAAATATACCTAAATTATAATATTTTCTTAACTCTTACTTTAATATCTCTTTTGAAGCTGTAAGTAATATTCAATCTGAGCTGTTTTTATACTTCATGGAAATTTACAACTGTCTATAGGACTAATATTCTCCTTATATTTCTCAAAAGCTTTAATCCCAGAATTTCCGTAATAAATTTACTGTCTTCATTTTCACTAACCTTGGAAGCCCTCCCCTGAGTGTTCTTTATTACCTTTACATGACACTATTCACCAAATCACTCAAGTGCTCCCTGGATACCTTATTTAATTAATCCCTTTTTCTCAATCCCCATAAGTTGCAATATCTGACTTTCTCTACTTCAAGTAACCTTTACATTGGATTTCAACCTTTTCTTATCTGGACTACCATTATGATATTTAACTTTTTTCTATTACTCCATTTTTTTAAACTAAATACCACTTAAGTGAAAGAATTTGTCTTTCCTTCTCTGAACTCATCACCTCCTGTTTTTCCTTCAATATAAATTTGATCATGTCACCAACACTTGAATAGCTTGGATGGATTTTATTAAATACAGGCTAAATCTAACTCTTTCCCATAGGGGTAAGACTTTCTTTGTAACTCATTTTACTTTCCTGGCTTCATCCCCGACACCAGCTCCTCAATGTCACATAGTATCCCAATAATCCAAAAGCATGATTTATATTCACTAATTCAGCTCTTTGTTTTGGAGACTTCCTTGGACAAAGATTAGTGAGACAACCTTCTGTTTGTTGGGTTTGATAAAATTACATTTTTCAATAAGTCATTGAATGATATTCATATCTCCAGACAGCCTTTATGTATGTGTTTTAAAAATAGATTTTATATTATTTTATTTTCATATTAATATTAAGAATATCTTGAGATCATCATGGCATTTTCAGCTTCTTCCTTGATTTTTTTTTTTTTAAGTTTAAAAAGTAAAATTATCCTACCTATCTCAGGCAAGGTGAACCGGAATAAGTTTGGGATTCTTTTGAGGAAAAGGACTTTAATCTTCTTTTATATCAAAACGTTGAATAAGAGATACATTCAGTTCCAACTTTTTCTGTTTGACTTGGGTCCCTGAGAAGAACATGTCCTTTAATCTAATAATAGAAATATTACAGTTCATTCCATCGTAATAAATGGTGTGGCAAATTTCAAAACTTTGTTGAAAAACCTCAGATTTTGACCTTCTCATTCACTTTTCAAAATTATGCAAAATATACTGAGAAATTAAACCGTCCAAACCTTGTGGTATCTTATTCTCCTGATGCTAAAATATCAAATTTGTCACTACAAAGGGAGGATTATTACATGGCAGAAAAAAACAGGAATCTGATATATTTCTAGAGTTTTTAGGCCAACACAGTTGTTGTAGGAAGAATTTTACCTCCCATAATTTTCAACCCATGTCTGTGAATATGTTATATTACATGGCAAGAGGAATTTTGCAGATGTAATTAAAGCTTCTAATTCATTCATTTAAAATAGGGAAATTATACAGAATTATCTAGGTGAGCCCAATGTAATTACTTGAGATATTAAAGAGGGAACAATGTTTTTTCATGATTGGTGAGAGAAGAGGAAGCAATAGTGATTCCAAGCTTAAGAGGGAATTAACTGACATTGCTGGAAGGCAACACCATAGAAAGCATACAAAGGAATGAGGTCAACATCAAGTAGCAATGCCTGGCCCTAGGTTACAAACAGCAAAATACAAACAAACAAACAAACCCAGGGACTTCAATTTTGTAGCCACAACACACTAAACTTGGTCAAAGACCTGAAGGATTATGGGAGTAGATTTTTCCCCAGGACCTCAGGTAAGGAACAAAGCCCAGCTGACATTGATTTCAGCTTTATCAGCCTCTAAGCAGAGGATGCAGTTGAGACCAACAAGACTTTTGACCAACAAAAGCTGCTGAGACCTGATAAATTTGTGTTGTTTTAAGCTGTTAAGTGTTTGGTAATTTGTCAGGGGAGCAGTAGAAAACTAACACAACATAGTTGCTCTTTTCTTGGATTCTTCTTTATCACTATATCCACCTGTCAAAATACTTTTTTTTTTTTTTTTGAGGTCAACTGAACTGTTACATTCTGATCTTCCCATTCTGATGAATTGTTGTTCCAATATTATCAGTCTTGTGTATTTGTATAACAAATATGTGCATTTTTGTCTCTTTAAATTATGATATTAATTATGGCTCTATAATCACCTCTTTCTTTCATATACACTTATATTCCCTTTTGCAAGTAGCAGTGTTTGGCATATCACAGACTTCCCAAAAAATATCAAGTGTAAATTGAAATAACTTTGTATATTTATCCATTGAGTCCTTCTTTTTCTTCCAAATATGCTAGACATCTCCTTTTATTTCATTCACTAATATTTATTGAGGACTTATTCTGTCCCACACTATATGTAAGAGGTGAAGCTAGTGGCTAGCACAAGCAATTATTTGCCCTAGTTAGGATTCTAGTAAGTTCCTGCTGGGGAGAGCATACAGTTACAAAATGAATGAAAATGATAATTTCAGAGAGTGACGATCACTTTGTTGGAATGATTAAATGTAAGGTGGCAGTCTTTGATTACAAGTAAGGATAGGCTTAGGAGATCACCTTGATGCCAATGGCCTTGATGGTGAGACAATGACTTTATGAAGTCGGGCATGTGGAGATCTGAGCAGAAAGTTATCCAGGCTCAGGGAATAATAAGTGTCAGATGAAGTTGCAAATAAGCTCGGAATGTTCATGGAAGATAAAGATTTTCTGAGTATTATGCAGGCCTTGTGCCAGAAAGAAGATATGTCAGCCTTTCTCAGTGACTTTAAAGGGGGCAATTGGTGCTCCTTTATCTCTGTGCCAACTAGGCACACATAAGGATCAGGACATAGACTTATGCAGTATCTACATTTTAGAAATAATCTAATTGGACTCTAAATTGAGCCAATGTTGGTAAAATAGCATATTATATTTGTTTGATTATACCATATCCTCATCAGAGTTTTGTAATATAAACACATAGTCCACATGATGTTTTAACATATTAAGTGTCTGTTGCCTTTCTTTTCTTTGAATTAGGGAAAAGAATAATTAGTAGATTCTAACCAATATATTACCTCTAAAGTTGTCTTAGAATTGCACTTTTAAAGTATGCCTCTATAAAACATGTTTGAGTGTGTTACAGTAGAATAATTAAAAAGAAATATCTTCATCTCTGACACTAAGCAGTTTTGTTCTAATCATGGATTTCAGTTTCTTCATCTATAAGTCAAGGGAGTTAAAGAAAGTACTCTCTGATCATCTTTTAGCTCTAAAAATGTGTGCTTTTTTGACCACATTATAGCAATGTCATGTTTTAAACTATATCCATATATAATATCCACATAATAACATAAAATGCTATATTCTTCAAAGGATCTTTTATGTAAAAAGGCTACATTGGAGTGTTTTAAAGTATTTGAGAATCACAGATTTCAACTTTTGCATCCGTGGTGATAATTTTAACCTTTTGAGTTATCTGTGTATTCAAAAGCTACGGGTCTATAAATGCTTGACAAAAAAAAAAAAAAAAAAGGAGATGATTTCAGAAACTCACTTGTAGCCCATGTTGACTATTCACGAGTACCATAGTTCTATCAAAAAATTATCATTTTAATTACATGGTATGAAGGATACAATCATAAGAAATTAAAGTAATAATATACACTTTGGGATATTTATATGTTTTCATCTGTTATCTGAGTATGTCTTTTGATAATTTATTTATATATTCTGCCTTAATATTTCCTTTTATTGTAAAGCATAAGACTTAAATTTTGTGGCAGAAATCTCCAGGGAACAGGGATAAAATGTTTCAAAAATTTAAACTAAGGAGATAATTTCATACCCTGATTTGGTGGCTGTCACATTTTCCTCCTAGAAATAGATCACGAAACTTTTCACAAAATAATATTTCTAGATTCTTGCTCTCCATCATCATTTGGCCCTCTCTCTTGTTTGAAATTCTCAGAATAGTTAAAAGGGTAAAAACGCCTGCAGTCTAATCTTTCCCGCGTTACATTTGCTGTATTTCTGTCACCATTGAAACCTTTGTATAAACTTCCAATTTCACCTCTGCAGTTTTCAGTGCGTTGAGGTGGTACAGTCTGTGTACCACATGCTGAAATGCCAAGGCTTCACTGGCGTATCTGTTCACTGAGGAAATATGACCTTTCACCCCCAGCCTGGGCTCACAGTTTCTATTTCATTCCTCAGACACATTTTGCCTAAGCATTAAAAATTGCTCCAAATCAATTATTCAGTAAAAATGTACACCAGGTTTCTACAGTTAAATGGCAAGCTATCCTTTTTTCCTTTTAAACTCTTCCTTCCTTCCTTCCTTTCCTTCCTTCCTTTCTTCCTTTTCTTTCCTGTTTTCTTTCTTTCTTTTCTTTCTTTCTTTCTTTCTTTCTTTCTTTCTTTCTTTCTTTCTTTCTTTCTTTCTTTTCTTTCTTTCCTCTTTCTTTTCTCTTTCTTTCTTTCTTTCTCTTTCTTTTTCTTTTTCCTGTTTTCTCATTTATACAAAACATAAGTGTACCACTTTTAATTTTCAACTTTGATTTTCCTGAAAATCATCTGCTATTAATATTTACTTTTCCAGTTTTCTTTTCACTCTCAGAAAAGTTATGTTATTGCCATATTGCCATTCTTACTCTGAAAAAAGGGTTGCATGCAATATTTTATTTTTAAACACTGATTTTTAAAGGGCTCACAATAGACTGAGTCTGTTAATGTATGGCCATTAAATCACAAATTTTCAGCTCCCAGGAAGTCTACCACACAGTGAAAACTGGCTGACAAGCATAATAACAGGGTCATCACTGCTCTATGTCAATCATTTTTTACAATATAAAATGTAGGGTGTCCCCTTCACTTAGTTAATCCTTTATTGATGAAGGTATACTCTAATTTCAAAGTGGAATAAGTGATTTGGGTAATATATTTTATAATCATAAATCAATTTTAAAATAAGTTTTAAAATATAGAAATTAAATCACATTGTGCACTTAACAATTAATTTATTATGTCATTAGTTGTGTGTGGTTAAGAGCAAGAAATCCAGAACCAGACCTTGGTGTTAGAGTCCCAGGTAAAGGAACTAAAGGTTTATACTATTCTACAATTTAATAAACTTCTCATTGTCTCAATTTGTTTTTCTGGTAAATGGGGCTTATAATGATTATATGTATACATATACACACATATATCATGAGAGGTGATAAGTATATATTTTTATACACAACATATAATGAGAGATGATAAGAACATATATATATGTTCTTATACGTATAAAGATAAATATATATGTCTATTATATATATATTCTTATTGACACTGGGCAAATAAGATCAACAACAGTTTCTAGGTCACATTTATTCACAATGGGAGGAAGGAGGGCACTGCTCCTTTCAGGAGCACTTGAGGGTTGCATTTGAGAATAGAGTGAGCAAGCAGAACTTATGTGAAGAAGACGTTATAGTAACAAGAGGTAAGGCAGCTCCTGTTTCCTGCTGGAGGATGTAATTGATGGATGTAATTTGATTCATTGTGTGTGCTGGCTGAAAATGAAGCTCATTAGGTCGTCCAATTGATAGAGAAATTATCCAAGTAGAGAGTGTATGTTAAAAATTTTGGCATGCAAGGCATTATTAGTAATCAATGTTTGTGGAAGAATGAGGGAGAAAGCAAGATTAAGCAATGAGAGAAGACAGACTGTGCTGTGAGGTCAAAGAAGTCTTGACCAATTCCACCCAGGCCCCTGCCACACAGAGTCTTCAGAATTCCCCTGTCCTGAGCCAACATGGCAGTGACTTACACACCTGCTATAATGAGTCTTTGGATATGGGTCAGCCTAGGAAGGATGCTCTTGTTCAAGTCAGTTGTCCACAGCTAAAGAAAATTCAAAGCAGTTGACTGTAGACTGTCGACACTTCTAAAACCTGGCCAGCACCCTTCCTTGTAGAATAAATAGGATGGTGCAACTTTGTGTCCATAACAGACAATGTCTTACCCTACTTGGAGCCATGTGACACATTTAAGGCAAGCTCCTTCAAGATTCCACTTGGCTTCTCTTCCTGGAGAGTATGTATAAGAGGGGTAGTACGACTGCACTTCCTAGTTTTATCTTTTTGAAGGACCATATTTGATACTCGCCACCTTCCGCCTCTACTATTCATTCTCTTTTCTCTTCACCCTTAGTAACCACATCTGATGCTTGACTAGTGATGTATCTGGAATGTGGCTTCACCTCTAATTATTATTGTTATCTTTAAATATACTTTAAAATGTATGCAGATGAGAAATGACTTATTTTAAAAAATAGTTCCCAAACAACTGCGCATATATTTGCTAGTCTTCAAGGTTATTTTCAGACATCAGGGCAAAATGTGGAAAATGGAGAGAGGCTCCTTAAAGAAAGGAAGGAAGCATAGAAGGAAAGAAGGAAAACCTTAAAAAAGGATCATCAGATATTCTATTTCTATGAACCATTACCATGTTAAAGTTTCAAATGTTTAGGTTTGTTGACTTTCTTTCCCACCACTAAGAACTGCTTGAGCAATATACATAATGTCTGGTCAACTTGTCACGTACTCATCAAAAAGTTTTACATAGTTTATATATCTAGTTTATAAAATGGACTAAACATGGAAATGGAACTACAAAGTGACACTTAAGCCTTTTGATCTGGGCATTAAATTCTCAGGAAAACGAATTTGGTTTTCTTAATAGAAGCCTGCTCATTACATAAGGCCAAACTGAGAAGTGTTGGTGCGTTTTTTCACCCTCAGTGCTATATTACACCATTCCGTTGACAGTAAAGTATCTCCTGCTGTGACAAGTATTGATCTTATTTTTCCTTTGAGACTGCTAACAAGCCAAACTGTAGCTTCATGCAATATTCAACTGGAGCAGTGGTTTGTCAGAACTATAAGTTAACAAGAAATTTACTTGTATTCTACCATGGAAAAATAAAACACAATTAGTAATCTCCATATATTTATGGATTACATAATTGTTTTATCATCTAAATGACTGAATGATCTGAGAATTGAAGCCAATATTTTCAATTTTCATCTTACTTAGGTATATGTCCCGACCTGCAGGACAGTCGAACGGGCCCTGGAAGGGGGAGTGGGAATGGAGGAGACAAGAAAACACAAGAAATGGAGACAAGACAAACAGCCTGATCAAGTCTCGTTTATTGAGTGTAGGGTCATGCCTTATATAGGCTGGCAGGGGAAGAGGTTGGGCCAGGGCGGTGATAGGGGCCGGATCTTCTCAAATTACAATCGCGCATGCGCCGTGGGTTTGTACTTTTCCCGGGCGCGGGATCGCACCTGCGCCCTGGGCTGCATATCTTCCTGGGCGGGAAAATGTTTGCGCGCGCGCGGGAAAGGTTGGCGCGCGCGGGAAAGGTTGGCGCGCGGGAACAGTTTTGGCGCGCGCGGGAGAAACTTAGGCGCGCGCGGGAGAAACTTAGGCGCGCGCGGGAAAAGCTTTGGGCGCGCGCGGGAAGGGTTTATAAATAAAGAACCCGGGAATGCGCCCTCTTGTCTCCGCTTTGCGGAGATCAAGCAACAGAGGTCGGCTAATTCCGGGCCTCATGGCTCCGGACAGGTCCCCCTTTTTTATATATAATTATGGCTAGAAGATTGTCCCTCGGGAACTGCGCCTGTCTTAGGTTGGAGTAATGCATCTCATCACTGGTACCCGTCATGGGATTAGGCAGTAGCTTATGACGGCCCTCCTGTCTTAGGTTAGTGAGAGATGATACTCTCTTACCCGTCATTGGCTGTCCAGTTCAGCGCATAGGGAAGGTGGTCATAATGGGTGTGAGTATGAACCACCGCGATCTTCTTGTTCTAGGCGATGATAATGGACCTGTATAGGCTTCGCTTGGATAGCCTCGACTTGTTGCTTAATGAATGTCATGAGCTTATTGAAAACCAAAGGTCCTACAGAGAGTAAGAGCAATAGGCAAAGCAGGGGGCCCAGGAATGGCATAAGATAGGGAAGGAGTCCATGGAACCCAGTCCAAAACGGGTTATCGGTTATTTCTTTTCGTCGTTTTTCTAGGTCTTCTTGTAGACGCCTGATTTTGTCCCTGACGATCCCGGATTTGTTGGCATAGAAACAGCACTTCTCCTGTAAAGCCAAGCAGATGCCTCCCTGTTCTGCAGTTAGTAAATCTAGGCCTCTTCTATTTTGGAGCACTACTTCTGCCAGAGAATCTACCTGATCTTGTAAATCTTGTATAGTACTCGAAATGGCCTGCATATCTGAGATCAGTTGGCGAGACAATTTGGTGTATTGAGTAACAGAAACCCCTAGGCCTGTAGCCCCAGTTGCTACGGCAGTAGTTATGCCTAATCCTGCAAGTAAGGGGATAAATTGTATTGCCCTTTTGTTTCTTCCTAAAAAGTGATCTATAGCTGGGATAGGTACAGGTTCATCTCCAGGGATAATGTCTATGTCAGGTAAAAGTGTGGCTAAGACACAGCGTCCTGTCCAGTTAGTAGGTAAATAGGTATAAGCCCTATTATTGCCACATATAAAAACCGAGCTGTTTGGGGCACACAGCGATTGGAAAATATTTACTATGGTGGAACAATTATTGAATTGATTGAATCCTACATCGAGGTCGTAAGTGTTATTAAGGGGAGGGGAGTAGATGCAAGAGGAACTAGGAAATTCTAAAGGCTGTACTTTAAGGGGAGGAATTATGGTGCAAGGGGTATTGGATGTATAATTTAAGTTATTACTGGGTATGGCAAGAGGAACGGGATCTCCTGATTGCAGACACAGCCAGCAGTCATCAGCCAGACTAGAGTTGGAATTGTTAAGCAGGTTATGAGTAGCCGTGAGGAGGGCAAAGGTCTGGGCATCAATTTTCTCTTTCCCTCGGGCTTTGGGCAAGGCCAAGGGGTGGTAGTGAATTTCCGGGTACAGGGACCTTTGCAACTCTTCAAGTTTTTTGTATACCCTAATTTCTCGGACCTTGTCTTGTGGTCCTCCTCCGTCAGAGGTATGAAGAGGGGGGTGAATATTCCAGCAGACAGGCTGTCCTACAGTTCCAGTACAGCCAGCTGATATAAGGTTATTGGTACTTCCTACAACTGTAGGGACACTATTGGCCCCTATAGTAGGGGTTCTAGATCTTGTTAGGATAGCAGTATAGTATGTTTTACCGCCAGAGGTACATTCTAAATAAGTAGTGTAGCAGGAACTATGCATAGCAGTCTCAAATGTGTCACAAGGGCAGGTTGTGGTATCCCCTCCACTAAATATTCTTGGGGTTGACACACACCTCCACTTAAGAGAGTCACTAGACAGGTATGCTGTGTAAGCGGAGCAGGACACAGCTGAGATGTACGTATTTGGAAGGGAGGTCACATATCCCCCCAAACAATCACAGGGCTTACCGTATCGTTGTCGTATATATTTACGGGCCTCATGGGGATTACCAAAGCCGGCATATACCTGGAGTGCTTGGCAAATCAGCACCATGGTCCAGAGGGGCTTGTAGTTGAAGTTCATCTCTGCAATAGAGGAAAAGAGTACTCTCAGGGAGAAAATTACTCCCTGGATTGGTTATTGTTAGGTACCTGTCTTACCAGTCGCTCTGGTAGCCATCTGGCTGCATCATGAGTTTGAGAAAAAACACAAACTGAGCCTCTTCCCCAGATTAACACTGGGTCTGGACCATGCCATGTGTTGTCTAAGGGGTCTTTCCATTTAACCGTGGCAAATTGTTTTTTGGACTCGGAATGCCAAAATCGATCGGCTGCTGATCTGTTCAGGTTGTCCAAATTTAAAAAATTTAAAATAAAAAGTGTGTGATTAAGGATATTTCTAGGGGTGCCCTTAGTAGGGTACCATTCTCCCTTTTTTATTTTGTCAATGGTGGTTTTTAAGGATAGGTGTGCTCTTTCAACTATTCCTTGTCCTTGAGGGTTATAGGGAATTCCAGTAATGTGTTTTATTTGTAATTTAAGACAAAAGTCTTGAAAGGCTTTGGATGTATAACCAGGACCATTGTCTGTTTTTAGTTGTTTAGGCTTTCCA
This sequence comes from Rhinopithecus bieti, assembly GCF_001698545.2. NCBI lineage: Eukaryota > Metazoa > Chordata > Mammalia > Primates > Cercopithecidae > Rhinopithecus > Rhinopithecus bieti. Next base: position 295,971 of record NW_016807895.1, read on the forward strand.
ACTATGGAAAAACAGTGTAGTAAATGAGCTATGACATGTTTGGTAGCTTCGCCTGTTTGTAGGGTGGCCAGTATAAATCCACTAAATGTATCTATACATACATGGATGTATTTTAAGTTACCGAATTCTGAATAATGAGTGACATCCATTTGCCAAATCATGTTGGGAACTAGTCCTCTTGGGTTAATTCCTAAGTGAGGGACTGGCAGGTATGTTATACAGGTCTGACATTGTTTAACTATTTGTCTTGCTTGTTCTCTAGTTATTTTAAACATCAGTCTCAAAGTTTGAGCATTAAGATGGTGTAAGGCATGAATAGCCTGTGCTTGGGCTAGGTTTGTATTTGTAGCTATGGCTACCGTCTTGGTTGCCATATCAGCCAGTTGATTGCCCTGGGATAGAGGTCCTGGTAATCCTGAATGAGCTCTAATATGTCCAAGAAAGAAAGGTGTTGATCTGTCATGTATTAATTGTTGGCATTGTAAAAATAACTTGGCTGTGTCTGACACATGTTTGATTTGTGCTACGGTCTCAAGTAAAGGTATTGAGTGAGCTAAGTATGCACTGTCAGTATAAATATTAAGGGCCTGATTAGGGAAGGCTGACAGCACTGCGATTAGGGCCTGCAATTCTACTAGCTGAGCTGAAGTATGGCTGGTTTTGAATTTAACAGTGGTGTCTGCAAAGGTATATGCAGCAGTTCCTGTGGATGACCCATCAGTGAATACTAATAAGGCATTGTCTAAAGGTGTTTTACTGATGACATGAGGAAAGACAAAAGCATGTAGTTTACAAAATTGGATAAGCTTATTTGGCGGGTAATGGTTATCTAAGTTACCAGCATAAGAGGCGCAAGCAATCGGCCACGTTTCAGTGTTTTGCATTAGCCAATGGATTTGTGGCTTAGAATAAGGTTGTATGATCGTAGAGGGTTCAATTCCAAAATATTTTTTGCTATTGTCTCTCCCTAGAATAATTAAATCTGCTATGGCATCATAATAGGGGAGTAATACCTTTTTGGGTGATGAAGGCAAGTGGACCCACATAATAGGGTTATTTTGCCAGAATAAACCAGTAGGTGTTAGTGTTGTGTTAAATATTAAAAGGGTTAATGGCTGTGAATAGTCTATGTTAGTAACAAATTGCTCAGCAATGGCCGCCTCTACTTTATTAAGTGATAAAAGAGCTTCTTTTGATAACGACCTAAGGGACTTAGGGTTGGGGTCACCTCTCAGGGTGTTGAATAAAGGTTTTAAGTCTCCCGTGGTGAGTTTTAAGTATGGCCGGAGCCAATTTATGTCTCCAAGGAGCTTTTGGAAATCATTGAGGGTTTGTAACTTATCTTTACGGATAACTGCCTTTTGATTAGTAATTTTAGGTCCATTTATTTGAAAACCTAAATATGTATAAGGGTCTTGTAGTTGTATTTTTTCTGGAGCTATTTGTAACCCCGCTGTGGTTAGTTCTTGTCTGAGTTGCGCAAAACACTGTAAAACTTGTTCTCCCATTTTTCCTGCTATGAGGATATCATCCATGTAATGTATAATGTATATTTGTTTCCATGTCTCTCTAACTGAGTGTATGGCTGTAGCCACATATTTTTGACACAAGGTGGGACTGTTGGCCATACCTTGAGGTAACACTTTCCATTGGTATCGCTTCATTGGTTCTTTAAAATTTATAGATGGTAAGCTAAAGGCGAATCGTTTTTGGTCAGTAGGATGAAGGGGAATTGTAAAAAAGCAATCTTTAAGGTCTATGATAATTTTAAAATATCCTTGAGGGATTGCTACCGGAGAGGGTAGTCCGGGCTGCAAGGCACCCATGAGGATCATAGTAGCGTTTACTGCCCTTAAATCTTGTAAGAGTCTCCACTTACCGGACCTTTTTCTGATAACAAATATGGGTGTATTCCAGGGAGAGTTACTCTCCGCAATATGCCCTGCCATTAGCTGTTCCTGCACTAACTGTTGGGCCGCAATTAGCTTTTCATTAACTAAAGGCCATTGATCAACCCAAACAGGCTCATCCGACTTCCATGTTATGGGGTCAGCGCACTTTTGGGGTGCAGGCATGTCAATGGCCGAAGCTAAAAATTTCCAAACCCCTTTGTGTTAGATTGTCCTAAGGCTGGAATAGGCCGTTGAATACCATTTTCCCTTTTTCCCAGTCCTTTTCCGGGGCTATAACCTTGGGCTAGCATTTGTGCAGTAACTATATCGTTAGGGCTGCACATCATAATTTTCATCTGGGAGAGTAGGTCTCGGCCCCAAAGATTAACAGGCAATTGAGGGATAACAAATGGTTTAATGAGACCTGAGTTATTTTCTTTGTCTTTCCAGGTGAGGTATTTAGAGCTTTGTCTGGGATTACTGCTTTGCCCAATTCCTCTTAAGTTAGTTAAAGTCTCTGTGGTAGGCCAGTGAGAGGGCCAGTCCTCTTGTTTGATGATGGTTACATCAGCCCCTGTATCTATTAACCCTGTAAACAACTTGCCATCTAGCCACAAGGTCAGGGAGGGCTTTTGATTAGTAATTGGCTGTACCCAATATATGTCTGAAGATCCAAAACCTCCCGTTCCTCTGTTAGGATGTTGGATTTTATTAGTAGTTTTAACCAAAGGCAATAGGATGAATTGTGCTATTCTATCCCCTTGAGGAACAGTAATGATACTGTTAACAGCCCTGGCCATAATTTTAATTTCTCCAATATAATCGTTATCGATTACTCCTGGAAAGACTTGTAGACCTTTCATGGTGACACTGCTTCTTCCCAGGATTAATCCAAAGGTATCAGGAGGCAAAGGCCCATATATTCCAGTGCCTAAAGCTTGTGCTCCCATCTCAGGTGTTAATACTGTGTGGGAGGTGGAACAGAGGTCCAGTCCTGCACTTCCTGGGGTTGCTCTACTAAGTCTTGAAATGGATTGTTGCTGCTGGCTGGAACAAAGCTGACCGCCCCATAAGCTTGTTTCGGGGCCTGGGGCTGGCCCCTCATCCCGTTTCCCTGTTGGGATGGTAAAGGATTTCCCTGACTGTCAGTTTTAGATTTACATTCATTAGCCCAATGTTTTCCTCTTTTACACCTTGGGCAAAGGCCTGGAACCTTTGCTTCGGAGTTTTTATTTGAATCCCCGCGGCAATCTTTTGCAAAATGTCCCCTTTTGCCACATTTAAAACACCCTCCTTTTTCTTTGTTCTTATTATTAAGGAAGTCTTTTACGGTTTGTCCACTGAAAGCTGCGGCCATTGCTAAACCCTGTTGATAGGAGGGCCCAATGTCTGAACAGAGACGGATATATCCAGTTAAGTCTGTTTTCTTTCTATAAGGTCGGATTGCCGCTTGACAAGCTGGATTGGCATTTTCATAAGCCAATTGTTTAACATAATCTACACCCGCCTCGGCATTACCAAAAATCCTTCCTGCGGTTGTTATGAGCCTATGTACAAAATCTGCGAACGGCTCATCAGGTCCCTGCTTGACTCCAGTGAGCGAAGCTCCTGGGTCTCCTTTAACAGGGAGTTTCCTCCAGGCTTTTGTAGCGGCCGCCTGGATTTGTGAAAATAGTCCAGGGTCGTATTGCATCTGAGCATCAGTGTCGGTATAATTACCCGAGCCAGTTAACATATCAAAGTCCCAACCGTTTCCTGCCTGTTGGTTTCTTTTGGCTGTATCTCTGCAATTTTCAAAAAACTCCGATTTCCAAATCAAATGATCTCCCCCTGAGAGGACTGCTCTGACTAGTGTGTTCCAATCTGTTGGAGTAAGCCAGTTATCGGCCACAGACTCTACTATAGCAAGAGTGTATGGAGCAGTAGCTCCATATTGAGAAACAGCAGTTTTTAATTCTTTTATGACAGTGAAATCAAATCCATTATGATGCCTCCAGGCCTGACCCTGTCCATCTACAGTTTCAGTTACCGGGAAGATATCTTTAGGGGAGGATTCTTCCCTGTCTCGGCTAGTAGAAAATCTTCCTTTTGGGACATGTTGTCCGGGCCGCTGAGGTGGGCGAGGGAAGCCTCCCATATTCTCTGAATTAGTTACACTCTCATTTCCTGTTTTTAATTTTTGCAGCCTAGTGATTAGTGACTGATGTAACTCTTCTAGCTTAATTTGCTCTTCAAGCTGAGCGATTTTTTCTTTGAGTTCCTCTTTTGGATTGACTACCGCCATTACGTTGGGTGCAGAAGCGCCACGTGTCCCGTTATAGGGAGGCGGACGCGAGAAAAAGGGAGGCCAGTTAGGATTATGATATCTAGCTGCCTCTTCCTCTAAGTCATCCCAATTTACATCTGAAAGGTCAGGATTGTCATTACTTTTATCTTTTTGTGATGTTTGCAGAATTGGGTATTTTTTGGGCCTTTTCTCGCCTAGCATCACTTTGTCTTTTACAGAAGGAGCCTTGGCCCCCTCGTCATCACTTTCAAGAGAAATAAGATCTACTTCTTTGTCTGGCGGGGGGCTCCCGAGGTCAGTCTGAGAACTGACCTTTAAAATCTCCTCAGTCTGGGCGACCGCAGCCATTACTTGTGGATCGGCCTCCTTTTTATCTATTAGATCCTTGATTAAATTCCAATAAGAAAAGGCGGTTACAGGAATTTTTTCTGGCCCAAAGGTATTATAATAATCTTGAAAGGCGTCTCCCACCCTCCGCCATCTTTTTATATCAATGGTTCCTTCCTGTGGGAACCAAGGGCAGGTATCTTTCACAAAATCAAAAAATCTAAATAAGTCACCACTTTTAACCTTTACTCCCCGTGTCTTTAAAGCCTCTTTTAATTGCCCTACGTAGATTTGATGCTGGCTTAATTCTTGTCCCATTTCGGGCACGTAACTTACCCTCAACTCCGACGCAGCAGGCTCCCGCGACGGTCGGAGGGATTTTTCTTTCACTTTAGTCGCCGGCCTTTCTATGCGCCCTCTTCCTCACGCAGTTCCCTCGTATCCAAGCCCCGCGTTTGGGCGCCCCATGTCCCGTCCAGCGGGATCGTTAACAAAGAACTTGGAGGAGGGGGTGGGAATTTAGAGAGACAAGAGACACAAGAAATGGAGACAAGACAATATCCTGATCAAGTCTCGTTTAATGGCGGCGGTGCAATGCCTTATATAGGCTGGCAGGGAAGAGGAAGGGCTCAGAGCAGGCGGGGAGGAGAATAATGAGAGACGTCACCAGGCGCATGCTCGGTAGACTTAGTCTTTCCCGGGCATGGGAGGTTATCTAAGCACGGGCGGGAAAAGTTCGCGTGCGCGGGTAAAGTTGATGATGAAGAACCAGGAAGTGCGCCATCTTGTCTCCACAATGCGGAGCTTAAGCAACAGAGGCCGCGGCAATTTCCGGGCCTCACGGCTCCGGACAGGTATATGCATGATTTATCTAGAGAAAATAAAAATCAACATTTTATATAATACAGTAAGACTAAAAGAACAAAACTGAGAAAATTACATAGCTTTAAATCTATCATGAAATAACACTTCAATGTACACTTTTATAGTTATTCCTACAGTGAAATGTATTTGAAATGAAATATTCTGCCTAAATAATATTAAATCAACAAAACATATTTAAATGTCTCTTTATTTATTACTTATATCATGCTTTTGTAAACACCATAAATAAAGTGATTAAACAGAAGATTTAGAGTATTGTTGATTGAGATCTAGTTATGATATTAAGTAATAGACATTTACAGAAAATTATAGCAATAGTACAATGCAATTATTAGTAACATTTGGTCTAAGGAATTGTCATAAAAATAAGAATACAAATGTCTAGAACTCTAGAAATTACTATATTACTTAACAAATGCATAAAAGTATCACATATTTTAAGAAAATCACAAACGTTGGAATGGAAAGCCATTCTTAAATGACATAGTTCAATTTTCCTCAAAGTTTGCAACAATGTACATTTTCACATTTAAAATTTGAAACATTACCTTACAGTTCACCCTCTCTATGAATGGGTTACACATGCATGGATTCAACCAACTGCTGATGGAAAATATGTTTTTTTGAAAAAAAGGATTTTTGTGTCTTCACTGAACATTTACAGAATATTTGTTCTTATCTTTATCTCTTAAAAACATAGTATAACAACTATTTACATTGCATTTACATTGTATTAGTTATAAGTAATCTAGAAATTATTTAAAGTATGCAGGAGGCTATGCTTTGGTTATATGCAAATCCTACACCATTTTATAGAGGTTATTTAAGCATCCATAAATTTTGGTATCCTTGGGGGTTCTGAAACAAATCCCTCACGGATTTCAAGGGACAACTGTGATAACTCATCTCCTGAAATAACCCTGCTTATGTAACTAAATATATTCAATTATCATTTAGGAATAAGTTATTCAGTAGCAAATGGAAACAAATATGGAAATAATGTAACATCAAATGGATTATTTAGCCCTTTTACGCAACTTAGCATTAATAGAAGGAAATAGTCTATTGTTTTAGAAACCTCCTCCAGAAAATGAAAAACAAATGCCATAATTTTAAGTAGACACAACCAATATCTAAACTATATAATATGCCATTCAATGCTTTTATTTGAAAACTACTTTATCTAGCTCTTACAGGTGTGAATGTTATAGTCTGCCATATACTTACAGACTAGTCTATAATTTATCAATTTATCTTTTTTGAAAATCATATATTACATAATAAATTTGCATCATTTGAAAAAAACTTTCCATTGTTGCACAAATTAGCTATAGTAACACCAATTAGTAATTACCTCAATTCATTTAATTGAGCACTGAAAATTTCCAAAATACTTATATCTTTGAATTTTAAAAATACCATTTTAACAAGGGTTGGCAATTCCAACCTTGATCTTAAAATAATAGAATAAAATTGCACCCGTATCAAGTAAAGTAAGAAATAAATCAGAAATGAATTTTTTGCTTTCAAGAGAGTTCAAAAGAAGAGAAGTTTCCTTACCAGTCAGCTAAACTGACATTTAGTGTAAGGACAGAGCATCCACCTATATGATTGAGATTCAGTCACAATGTCTCCTGTGAAGTGTTGTTGCTGTTGTTGTTGTTGTTGTTTTTGGCAAATATATATTTTTAAAAATGCCGTAAACTAAATATGCTTTATATTGACTATAAAAATCCCTAACAGCCTAAAGGAAGGAAGACAAAAGATTTACGCATGCAGTGTATTCATGGATTAAAGCTTTGGCTCATGTTTTAGAATAGCTTAGATGACTTTGACAGTTTAGCACCATGAGTTGCATGAAATTGTCATTAACATGAATTTAACACAATGTCTCATCTACATAGCCACACGTAATGTTTTGGACACCTCATTTATTATATATGAGAAGATTGAAAATACTGTTTTCAATTACCGTATAGTTGAGTTTTTAAAACAGTTCCTAAGGATGTTCATATTTGTGATTCAATGGAATTCCTAAATACAATTTCTGGCTTTCAGTACATTTTATTTTAATACAAAATTTTGTAAGGTCAGCAAAATTCAATCTTTTCCAAGCTTAAGTTAACAAAAAATTTTATGTAAGGAAGATAATCTTTTAGTACAGTACCACTTTTTGTAAGTCTTTTGTTTCTGTCATTTTATGGTGTCTGTGTTAAGGATCAATTGACTTATGCAATTTAATGATAAATAGACACTTTTCAAAGTGACATAAAATTCGACATTTTTCCTACTTATACATAAGAAAATGTCTGGTGCCATTTGGAGATAAATGTAGTTACCGAAATATTACGAGTTGATGTACGTCTGCAAAGTTCTTCCATAAAATAAATAACTTAGATATGCCATTATTTACGTGAGGTTGTATAATATACAATCCATAGCTTTTTATCTCTTTGAATTCACTTCAGCTTAGTATATAAAGATAAGTTAATTATTCTAATTAAGTAGATAAAACATATTTCCTAATATTTTATTATCAATGGTGTTCAATTCCATATGAGAACTTCTGTGAACTTAGGTATTAATTACAGATGATGCTTTGTGTGTCAGTCTTGTCAAATTCAGTTATTAAATACCAGAATAGCCACATTACAAATATTTATGTCTTCTATTTGAAAGTTTTCCAAAGGAGAGTTATGCTTATCTAACTTCATGTTATTCTACAATCTCAAAAAGAAGTGGGTGATGAACTATGAATAAAAGTCATAATTCAATAAATTATTAGTCATATAACACTATTCAATAACTGGACTTTTAATTTATAAAAAATGCAAGTTACCCTTAATCATTGCTTTGGGTCATATTTATAATTAGTTTTGTTTTATTAAATTAAGTAATTTCAGAAAATATAAATTCTGATGTGAAATGGAAAGTCCGTAGTTGGCATCATATAGATATTTTTCTTCTATGGCTTGACATAGCTCAATTAACTGCCCTCCACTCATACATTTTCCTAAACCAGTACCAAATACTTCTGTCTGCCTACCTTTTGTAATCTAGTGTTCTAACAATGTTTCCTTTCCTTGAAGATGTCTGCAAAGGAATCTCTAAGAAATTCTGTCTGAAAACAGATTGACAGAACCTGGTTATATTAATCTATCTTTGTTTACTATTTAAAATTCAGGGTGTTTTTTGTATTGTGTTAAAACACAAATAACAAATTTTTTCATCTTAACCACTTTTAAGTGTACAGTTCAGTAGAATTACCTGCATTCATAACGTTGTGCGACCATCACCACCATACATCTTTACAACTCTTTCATCTTACAAAACTGAAAGTCTACCCATTAAAAATGTATATATGAATTTAGGGAACATCATCTTGCCTGTTTTGTATGAGTTCACACAGAACATTAAAAAAATTTGAAGCATGTTTTAGTTTTATTTAATGTAGCAATCATCACTATGTGAAGGCTGACTATACACAAAATAAAACTACTATGTACTCACAAAAATTCAAAATTATATAAAATAATACTTAAAATACATGATCATATTAAAGATAAATCTTAAAACAAAAAGACCTATATCAAGTCCTGTAATATGACTGAATTATTTTTCATATTTTAAATTGCAACTTGATTAATATTACTTTTATTGATATTTTTATCTAAATGGCATATTGAAAGGCATAGTCAAAACTGATTCTCATTACAACTGTTACAACTGAGCAGTAATATTAAAGCCAAATATTCAGCAAAAGCAACAAGATCAAATCTCCTTATATTTATTGAAGCATGGCTTTGTTAATAATAATAATGATAATAACTACTTCTTGGAGATGACTACATGTAGAAAATGCACAAAATATTTTGCTTGCACTATCTCATTTTTCATCATAATCCTATGACAAATAAGGTGAATGTCCTGAAGTTATTAGCTTCATGAAAACAAAAAAGTATTGTCCCACATAACACACACATACACATCGTGTGTGTGTGTCTATGTGTGTGTGTGTTTTGTAAAATTTCCAAGATTCCTACTTTTGAAGCATAAGGTTAAATGGAATTTAGAAATAATGTACAGTCCAAGATAACTATACAAAAATGAGAGAAGGAGAGAAGTGAGCCATCAGTGAATGAAGGCGTGAACTTGAGTAAAAGCAAGGACAATAGAAATGCAGAGTAACAGTATCTTTTATAACTGACTTTCCATTTTATAGAAAATCAATAGTTCAATCTTACTTTATAGCTTCCATTACCCAAAAGAAATGTTGAAGTTTCAATTTGTTACATGCCAAATTTGTCAAATTTGTTTAACGTCTTTCACAAACAATATTGCATAAAGACTACATGCCGATTTTATTTTTCTTTATATTTGTTAACTTCTCTATCAATCTTTAAAGACATTTAAAATGCATTCATGTTTAAGATGTGGAAAATAAATCACTGAAGATCTGCTAAAATAATATTTATTTATTAGAAAGCTGTCACCATAAAACATGTAATATGCCCAGAATAAATATGTATGTGAAATCTGATCTCTAAATGGCTTACATTTATTTTCTTTAAAAATAATGAATGTAACTGACAAACCATGGGTTAACGCATATCCGATGAATTATATATATAGCTTAGTGCTTGAGCAACAAATTCAGAAATTGTATCATCTAGATTTGCATCTCAATTCCTCAATTGCTAACTCTGTTAACTTGAGCCATCTACTAAAGCTTTCTATGTCAAATTTCTTTCATGTGTAAAATGCAAGTAAAATAGTGTTTACCTTATAGGTTTGTGCTGATAATTAAATGTGATAATGTAGGGAAAGTATTTACAAGAAAGCCTAGCATGAAATAAATACTAGCTGTTATTATATGTAATAATAAAAAATAAAATAAGTAACTAAAACTACATTTTGATATGAAGTGATTTTATTTAAATTCAAAACATGTATAGTATATATTTTGAAGTCCAGATAGCACTAATACTTCTAATTAATAAAATGGCCATTGACATACACTTCTCTCCTAATTAGAGGAGAGTTTTTACTCTATCATAAAACATATAAAATGAAAAATATGTGATAAATTTAACCATTATGTTAAGTCATGTTTCGTCTTTTCATCAACAAACTACAAGCATGTTAATATATATTATGCATCGTTGAAGTCATTTAGACTTCATTTTTGAGCTTCAAATTGCATCCCTTTACATACACATAAATAAACAGGCCAAGCATCCCAAATCTGACAATCTGAAAGTTTTTGAGAATCAAACTTATGCATAAAGGAAATGCTCCATGGAGTACTTTAGATTTTGTATTTTTGGATATAGAATGTTTAACAGTATAATGTACATATTCAAATACCTGAAAAATTACCTGAAATCTGAAATAATTCTGGTCTCAAAAATTTCACATAAGGTATACTCAACTTTATCTGAAATTATATATATAATGGCTGAGTAGCACTTTATATATACACACATATACAGACATGCATATATATATATATATAAAAATGTACTCACACAAACACACACATATATTTAAAAGATTTATATTCAAATCTTAGAAGGCTATTGGTGTAAGATACTACAGTTTTCAATCTTCTCTAACTAGGATTATTTATTTCAAAATCTCTTATTCCATATTAGTATCTACAGAGCATGCCACTTTAACCTTTCTCTGTCATCATTCCCATCCTCTGCTATCAAAAAATTATGTCTTAGTTCTTTTGAAAAAAAGCTCATCATCACTGATCATTAGAGAAATGCAAACCAAAACCACAATGAGATACCATCTCACTCCAGTTAGAATGGTGGTCATGAAAAAGTCAGGAAACAACAGATGCTGGAGAGGATGTGGAGAAATAGGAATGCTTTTATACTGTTGGTGGGAGTATAAATTAGTTTAACCATTGTGGAAGACAGTGCGGCAATTCCTCAGGAATCTAAAACTAGAAATACCATTTGACCCAGCAATCCCATTACTCAGTATGTACCCAAAGGATTAAAAATCATTCTACTATAAAGACACATGCACACGTATGTTTATTGTGGCACTATTCACAATAGTGAAGACTTGGAACCAACCCAAATGTCCATCAATAATAGACTGGATAAAGAAAATATGTAACGTATACCCCATGGAATACTATGCAGCCATATAAAAGGATGAATTCATGTCCTTTGCAGGGACATGTATGAAGCTGGAAACCATTATTCTCAGCAAACTATCACAAGAACAGAAAACTAAACACTGCATGTTCTCACTATAAGTGGGAGTTTGGCAATGAGAACACATGGACACAGTGAGGGGAACAACACACACTGGGGCCTGTCGGGGTGAGGGTCTAGGGGAGGGATAACATTAGGAGAAATGCCTAATGTAGGTGACGGTTTGATGGGTAAAGCAAACCACCATGACATATGTATACCTATGTAACAAAACAGCACGTTCTGCACATGTACTCCAGAATTTAAAGTATAATAAAAAAAAAGTCTTAGTTATTCCGTCTATATATCCCAATCTTGGAAAACTTTGATATCCATATATGCAGCATATCCAAAACCTAATTTTTAAAAATTTTACAGCCCACAACTTTGCTCATATAGACCCCTGTGTTCCTCAATTCCAATGACCTTGAATTAAATCAGATTCAGCTTCAAAGGTATAGTGATAAAACTTCCTCTTAATATTGTCACTGTTCCAAATATGTGTATTAATCACTAATAATCTACTCTCTTACTAGTCTTTTATCTTCAGCCCTTTCTACATCAGACAGGGCTTTTGTGTGTTTGTTTTTTGAGACAAAGTCTCACTCTGTCGCTCAGGCTGAAGTGCAGTGGCGTGATCTCAGCTCACTGCTACCTCTGCCCCTGGGGCTCAAGCCATTCTTGAGCCTCATCCTCTCAAGTAGCTGGGATTACAGCACCACCACGACCAGTTAATTTTTGTATTTTTAGTAGAGATGAGGTTTTACCATGTTGGCTAGGCCGTCTTGAACTCCTGACTTCAATTGATCCACCCTCTTTGGCTTCCCAAAGTGCTGAGATTACAGGCGTGAGCCACAGCACCAGGCCATCAGGAAGGTTTTTAAATAGGTTCCCACCTCAGTCCTATCCAAACTTTCTGCTACCTGTGTTATGCACCTTTCAGTTATAGATTCTAGATGCATTTTCTTTACTTTTCTATCTCTAGACCAACACACACACACACACACACACACACATACACACACACACACACACACACCCTCAGAGTTTCTTTGATTTCATAGTTTTTGATTGAGCTCGTGATTACTCCTCTTTCACTTAATTTCATTTACAGTCATTGACTAGTTCAGTTTTGACTAAGACCTTAGATTCTACTTTTGACTAATTTTCACTCCACCAGTTTTTGATTGATATTTTCCTTCATCAAGATCCCCAAAATGCAACTCCCACTACCTTCTATTTTGTTACTTCATTATCTATTATGAAACAGAAGGGCTCAATTATACATTCAATATGCTATCTGAGTCTCACAGAATATTCACATTTTTATTTATGTTGCATAAAAATCATTTATTTATATTGCATAAAATCATAAAAGTTACGCCTTGTGATTGTCAGCCAAAGAATGTAATCAGAAGTTTATGAACTGTTGTAAGGTAATATATGAATTCACATTCACAATCTAAAGACAGATGCTTTATTTTGTTTCTCAGAAAGAAGAATTTTTCCCCTCTATACATTCTCACACATACTCTAGTTTTTTAACTTGCTGAGATGATAGTTTTACATATTCTGTTCTCTACACAATCTCTAACCACCCTCGCTAGCAACTAAAACATTTCTGAAAAAGGGAGGAGTTCCCTGGAATCACATGCGCTACCACTGCCAGTTTAGAACTCCTCAAAACTAGCAATGTCCACCCAAACTCAGGAAATCTGAGAAATGGTCACAGCCAAAAGGAGCCTACATGGTCACTAAATGTAATGTAGGATTCTCCATGAGATTATGGAGCAGAAAAGGGACATTTCAGTCTCGTTTCCTCCATTCCATTTGTTAAAATAAAAACTTTAACTTAAAATAGTTTTGATTTACAGAAAAGCTGTGAAGATAGTTGAAAGAATTCTCATATACCCTTCGGCTATTTTACTTTACTAGTAACATCTCATTCTAGTATCCTACACTTGCCACAGTGAATAGACTAATACTGATATATCGTTGTTAACTAAAGTTTAAACGTTATGCAGAGTTGTTATGCTTTGTTTTCACCTAATGTTCTTTTCATATTGCAGGATTCCATATAAGATATTACATTACATTTACCAGTCATGTTTCCTTATACTCCTCTTAGTTGTGACAATTTCTTGGGCTTTACTTTTTAATGACTTTGACAGTTTTGAACAGTGCTGGTCAGGTATTATGCACAATGCCTTCAACTGGAATTATCTAGGATTTTTTTTTCATGATTACATTGGGGTATGGATTTTAGGCAGAGGACCACAGAGGTAAAACGTCACTCTTTTCACATCAGATCAAGGGTATGTATTTTCAGTCTGTCTTATCTCTATTCATATTAATCTTGATCTCCTGGATGAGATAGTGTTTTCCAGATTTTGTCATTATAATTTACTCTTTCTCCCCCATTTTATAGTATACTTTTTTTTATGGAAGAAAGTCAATATGGGCAACAACTTAAGAAATGGGAAATTATACCCTACCTCTTTGAGGGCAGAATATCTCTATAAATTATCATTTGATTTTTTTTACATGAGATATTTATCTATTATTCCTTTCTTCATTCATTTTTTGCCTTTTTTTAAACTTTTATTTTAGGTTCAGGAGTACATATGTCAATTTCTTACCTGGGCATATAGCATGATGCTGAGGTTTAGGGTACAAATTATCCCATCTACTCTGATTGTAGAATTCAACAGTTAGTTTTTCAACACTTACTTCCTCCCTGCCTACCCCCTCTAGTAGCCTCCAGTGTCTATTATTCCATCTTTACTTCCGTGAGTACTCAATGTTTAGTTTCTACTTATAAGTGAGAACATGTGGTATTTGGTTTTCTCTTCCTGCATAAATTAGATTGAGATAATGGCCTCCAGCTGCATCCTTGTTGCAGCAGAGGACATTTCATTCCTTTTTATGACTACTAGTATTCCATGGTCTATATGTACCACATTTTCTTTAACCAAACCACTGTTGATGGGCACCTAGGTTGATTTCATGTCTTTGCTATTGTGAATAGTGCTGAAATGAACATGCCAGTGCAAGTGTCTTTATGGTAGAATGATTTGTTTTCTTTTGGATATATACCCAGTAATGGGATTGCTGGGCCAAATGGTAGTTCTGTTTTAGTTCTTTGAGGCATCTCCAAATGGTTTTCCACAGTGACTGAAGTAATTTACATTCCTACCAACAGTGTATAAGCATTTCTTTTTCTCCAGAGCCTCACCAGAATCTGCTATTTTGCAACTTATTAATAATAGTCATCATGACTCACGTGAGATGGTATCTAATGGTGGTTTTGACTTGCATTTCTCAGGTGATTAGTGAGGTTAAGTATTTTTACTTCTGTTGCAATTGCTTTTGAGGACTTGGTCATAAATTATTTCTCAAGGTCAGTGTCCAGAATAGTGTTTCCTAGGGTTTTATCTAGGATTCTTATAGTTAGAGGTCTTACATTTAAATCTTTAATCCTTCTTAATTTTTTATATGGTGAAAGGTAAGTGTTCAGTTTTATTCTGCTCCATATGGCTTGCCAGCTATCTCAGCACCACTGATTGAATAGAAAGTCCTTTCCCCATTGCTTTTTTTTGTTGACTTTTTTGAAGATTAGATGGCTGTAGGTGGGCAGCTTTATTTCTGGGTTCTCTATTCTGATCCATTAGATGATGTGTCTGTTTTTGTATCAGTGTCATGCTATTTTGGTTACTGTAGCCTTCTAATAGTGTTTACATTCAGGTAAGGTGATGCTTCTAGCTTTCTTATTTTTTGCTTAGGATTGCTTTAGCTATTCAGGCTCATTTTTGGTTCCATAAGGATTTTAGAATAATAGCTTTTTTCTAGTTCTGTGAAAAATGACACCGGTAGTTTGATAGTTAAAACATTGAATATGTAGATTGCTTTGGACAGTTTAGCTATTTTAACAATATCGGTTCTTCCAATCCATGAGTATGGAATGTTTTTGCATTTGTTTGTGTCATGTATGATTTATTTTAGCAGTGTTTTGTAGTTCTTTTGGTAGAGATCTTTAACCTCTTTGTTTACATGTATTTCCAGGCATTTGTGTGTGTGTGTGTCTATCATACATAGGATTGCATTCTTGATTTGGCTCTCAGCTTGAATGTTATTGGTATATAGAAATGCTACTCATTTTTGTACGTTGATTTTACATCTTGAGACTTTACTGAAATCATTTATCAGTTCTGGGAGCATTTTCACGGAGTCCTTAGGGTTTTCTAGGTACAGAATCACGTTATCCATGAAGAGAGGCATTCTTCTCATCTGCACACAGGAAATACTACAAGATCAACCACATGCTCAGCCATAAAGCAAATCACAATGAATTAAAAAAAAAAATTGAAATCATACCAACCATACTCAGAGACTGCAATGGAATGAAAACAGAAATCAACACCAAGAAGATTTCTCAAAACCACACAGTTAAATGGAAATTAAACAAGTTGCTCCTGAATGTCTTTTGGGTAAACGATGAAATTAAGGCAGAAACAAACAAAAAAACACTTTCTTTTTGAAGTAAATGGAAACAGAGATGCAACATACCACAATCTCTGGGATGCAGCCAAAACAGTCTTAAGAGGAAGGTTTACAGCACCAAATGCCTATATCAAAAAGTTAGAAAGATTTCAAATTAAAGATGTAACATCACACCTAGAGGAACTAGAAAACAAGAACAAATTAACTCCAAAGCTAGCAGAAAAAAATTAATAACTATAATTAGAGTTGAACTGAATAAAATCAAGACCCCAAAATCTATACAAAGAATCACCAAAACCGAAAGCTTTTTATTTGAAAGGATAAACAACATCAATTGACCAGTAGTTTGATTGACAAAAAAAGACACAATCCAAATAAACACAATCAGAAACAACAAAGATGGCATTAAAACTGATCCCACAGAAATACGAAAGATCCTCAAAGACTATTCCAAACACCTCTATATACATGAAAGAAAATCTGGAGGAAATGGATAAATGTCTGGAAACACACAATCTCCCAAGATTGAATCAGGAAGAATTTTAATCCTTGAACAGTCTAATATCAAGTTCCAAAGTTGAATCAGTAATAAAAAAAATACAACCCTAAAAAGCCCTGGAGTGAATAGATTTACAGCTGAATTCTACCACACATACAAAGAAAAGATGGTACCAATTCCACTGGATCTATTCCAAAATATCAAGGAGACAGGAACACTCTCTAACTTATTCTATGAATCCAGCAGCATCCTGATACCAAAAGCTGGCAAAGACACAACAAAAAAAGAAAACTACAGGCCACTATCCCTGATGAACGTGACACAAAAATCTTCAACAAGATACTAGCAAACTGAATCCAATAGCACATCAAAAAGCTACTTCACCAAAACCAAGTAGACTTCATTCCTGGGATGCAAAGTTGGTTCAACAGATGCAGATCAGTAAATATGATTCCCACATAAACAGAATTAAAAAGAAAAATCATATGATCATCTTAATAGATCTGGGAAAAGCTTTTATTAAAATCCCAGATCTCTTCATTACAAAAATCTTCCAGGAATGGAGCATCAAAAGAACATACTGCAAAATAATAGGAGCCATCAATGAGAAACCCACCATCAATATAACATTGAAAGGGCAAAAGCTGGAAGTATTCCCCTAGAAAACTGGAACAAGACAAGGATGCCCACTCTTACCACTCTCATTCAACACAGTACTGGGAGTTCTAACCAGGCCAATCAGGCAATAGAAAGAAATAAAAGGCACCCAAATAGGAAAATAAGTCATTATTCTTTAATTTAATCATTTATTTATATCATTATAGACTCCTAATCATTGTTTCACTTACTTTCAAAGCCTATTTTTTTTTTTAAATACACATAGGGTAATAACATCTTTTTCCTTAGCATGCACCATTTAAAAAAATCCTCCATTTAATCCATTATTTATCATACACTGCTCTCGTTTTTATTACCTAATCATTGATCACACTGTTCTTTATCTTTCTGGTATCATTTTTCACCCTAATAACTCTATATATGCTATTATTTAAAATTGAATATTGGTCAAACACTTTATCTCTTGCCCCTCTGTATCATCTTAAATGTAGTCTTTCAGAGAAAGGCTGACCTAAGTTCAATGCCCTAAATATTTATGACCCCATCAAATTCATGTGTTGAAATCCTCCTTCCCAAGGTGATGGTTTTAGGATGTGGGCTGCTAAGAGGTGTGACTAGTTAATGATGGCAGACTCCTCGTAAATAGGATTATTGTCTTTATTACACACAATAACCATTTCACCACAGAGAAATTCCTCATCCTTTCCATTATGTGAGGCAAAAAGACATCTATCTAGGAAATGAGCCATTGCTAGACAGTGAATCTGCTGGTGCCTTGATCTTGGGCTTCTCAGTTTCCAAAACTGTGAGAAATAAATTGTTGTTGTTAATAGGCCACGCAGTTTGTGATACTTGTTACAGCAAATCACACAGACTAAGATACTTAGTCATGTCATTTTTCTGTTTTTGTACCAAGAATTCTATGACATGCATACATTATTTTCTCTTTCACAGATTCATATAGTATTCTCTATGGAAGGTCCACATCCAATATAATTAAAATAATGGACTAGCTAGTTTAACTCTCAATCTACCATTAATATATTTACAACTATTCTCAAATTATAATATATGCCATATGTGAAAAACTATAATCTCAAATAATGTTTTAAATATCAATGGAGTGTTTTGTTACAAAAGAAAGTTACTTATTACATTTCCAATTGAATTTGTTTTTCTTTTTTTTTTGAAAATTATTTGTAAGTAATATTATGCCTAAGTGAAGAGAACTTGAGATTTTGATGACCTTAAATCTTCTTTAAGACAATCAGGAATTTGGTTACTCTTTATTGTGTGTGTGTGTGTGTGTGTGTGTGTGTGTGTGTGTGTGCATGCTTGCATGCACGTGTGCTTGTGTGCACATGTGCATATATATGTATTATATATACGTATTATACATGTGTGTGTATATATATATGTATATATTTCACCACCACACCTAACTTATTTTTTAAAATTTTTCATAGACGGCCGGGCGCGGTGGCTCACGCCTGTAATCCCAGCACTTTGGGAGGCCGAGGCGGGCGGATCACGAGGTCAGGAAACCGAGACCATCCTGGCTAACACCGTGAAACCCCGTCTCTACTAAAAAAATACAAAAAAAATTAGCCGGGCGTAGTGGCGGGCGCCTGTAGTCCTAGCTGCTCAGGGGGCTGAGGCAGGAAAATGGCGTGAATCCGGGAGGCGGAGCTTGCAGTGAGTGGAGTATGCGCCGCTGCACTCCAGCCTGGGTGACAGAGCAAGAGTCCGTCTCAAAAAAAAAAAAAAAAATTTTTTTTTCATAGAGACAGGGTCTTTCTATGTTGCTGGTCTAGAGCCTCTTGGCCTCAAGTAATCCTCCTGCTTCAGCCTCTCAAAGTACTGGTATTATAGACATAAGTCACCATGTCCAGTTACTTGGTTCAATATTAAAACAATAGTTCTAACGAATGTTTAGTATATTCTCAGAAACATTATTTCACATCAAGAGTATCAAAAGAGTTCAAGTTTTCAATGTTTACAAAAGAAACATAATGGGAAAAGACAATATTATAATTGAACTGAAACCTCAATTTCCATACCTAATATGTGTGTATACCTAAATATTTTATGTTTTTATGAAAACAAACAATATAAAAGACTAGTCTGTGCTCATGGTTGTCACACACAAAGAATATTAAATCTGTTTTGAAATTTTATCATTTTCACTTTATTGTTTGAAATAAGCTTAAGTGAGAAATCAGATGTTCCAGTTTTTATTTTCCTTCACTGCTTTATCATTTTCTATTTTTGTCCTTCCTTTTAACATGACTTCATGCCTCCATGTTTTCTTTCAAGAAAATTTCAAGACTAGAATTTCTCAAATTTTGAAGGTGATGTTTAAAACCTAAATATTCAGTTCCAATTCGATACAAATTGTATTGTTCTTGTTCTTTTTTTCTATTTTTATGTTTTAGACGGAGTCTTGCTCTATTGCCCAGGTTGGAGTTCAGTAGCAGGATCTTGGCTCCCTGCAGCCTCTGCCTCCCGGGTTCAAGTGATTCTCCTGCCTCAGCCTCCCAAGTAGTTGGGATTACAGGTACCCGCCACCAAGTCCAGCTAATCTTTGGATTTTTAGTAGAGACAGCGTTTCACCATGTTGACCAGGCTGGTCTTGAACGCCTGACTTCAAGTAATCTCCCCACCTCAGCCTTCCAAAGTGCTGGGATATTCTTGTTCTTGGTATATTATGTTATGCATTTTTAAAGAAACCATATTATGAGTACATAAAGTTTGAACAAATAGTAATATTAAAAATAGTTAATAAATTTCATCTGATAATCTGACCATATTCTGGGTAACAAATTTAAACAAATGTAAAGCCATAACTAAAATAAATTCAGTAAATTCAGCACAAATGTATAATGGCCTTGATTTATTGAATATGAATCATTTCTTTGCCAAAGAAAGCATCAGTATTCATCGCCAAACAAGGCAAATGTTTGAGGCTGTGGCCTTCGCTATCTAAATTCAAGAGGCTTACATACATATTTAGATGCAAAGTCTAAGTATTTTGATACTTGAAACAGAAGAATCAATTAGCTATGCCAAAGACACAATAGAAAATTCCATGATGCTGAAAAATTGTACATAAAGCATCAGCTGGCAATTTATACCCAAACATACAACCTCTTATAACACCAAATTTAGTAGGGTTAGTCTGCTAATGGCCAGAAAACTCAGGATATTTCGGGATGCTAGAATCCCTGCCATCTCTCTTTTAATCTTGTTGATAAGAAGTATAAAATTACACAAGTACAATTTTTCATTTCATAATAGTTGAATCTCTTTTTCTTTTTTCTCTGTTGATCTCTCTCTTTCTTCATAGTTACTTACTGAGCGTTCTTCCTCATGTTTCCATACTTTCTGTTATACCCTCCTATTTATTACAGTTTTAATATGAAACGTTAAACTCTGGCTTGGCTAGAGAATCAAGAAGCAGAGGCATCGATGTCAGCAGAATAATGTGGAATGTGGTGAAGGCATGATGTGGAACTGAGGGAATCCAATAGAATTTCTACAATAATAGAGGCCTTAAGTGAACTGGTGTAGTTAATTGACACAGGTTTCCAGCTTCAGAGTAAATCCTGATAATCCATATTGAAGCAGCCAAAGCAATGATGCACAAACAGCATCTGAAGCTTAGCTACAGGTTAAAGAGTAAGCATAGAATAATTATCTATAGGTTGCATAAAGAGAAATTGCTAATAAAAATGCTTGAAGGATAATATCTGCTTACATCTTAAAAGTCAAGGATATCTTTGTTACTTATAAAGTGACGTCATATTCAGTATTATTTTGACAATAAAAATCATGCTAAAATTTCTTCAAGGGCTTTATTGAACATGTACTTTTAAGTAATTAATCTTCACCTAGTTCTCAAGATAACAGACTAAACTTTATATACTTTTAATATTAATTGGCATATTTAATGACCTTTTGCTCTTACCTGTTATTATTTCATTTTGTATTTACGATACCTTTACCTAGTTATTTCATGACCATATTACAGTTGAAGAATCTGTAACTTAAAGGGCTAAATGATCATGAAAGTTTACATAATTAGAAAGTAGTTAAGTTGCATACAAACCAACTCCCATTAAAATGTAACTGTATAATGGGTGATTATTAAATTAATATATACTAAAAATATCTAAATCTTAATTAAATGTTTTATCAAAGCATTCTGTAACCAACAGACTGACAGATGATGGCCAATGTGTCCAAAAGAATTTTCCATTTTAAAATAATGAGGTAGTACACCCTGTTCATAGTGAATAGTAGGAAATATGTTTAAAATGCACAGATACTTTTACAGCATTCATCCATTTCTGAAAGTACCCTTTTTATTTTCAAATATTAACAAAAAACAATATTTAGGTAGCGTGATTGTCCTGCTTTCTAGACAAGAAGGACCCCGAACACTGAGCAAGAGTGAGAAAGGAATTTAATGATCATAACTCCATGTCATACCCAGATGTCAATTGTCCTTGTGGCTATAGGACATGGCATCAAAGCTAAATAGAATCAAGCAGTAATACAATAAGAAAAAGTATCATTCAAATGATTCATCTAGAAAAAAGAACATTGTTCAACATGGGATTAAGAGAGAGAGATGTGGAAAATTTAAACTAAAATGTGGTAGAAGTAGAGAAGGAGTGCAAAGTCAGGTGTTATTTTCAGAAAAGAGAAGGTAGTTCTTGGTGATTTTTGAATTTCTTTAGGTCTCTTATGTGGGCTAAGAAAAAACTTCTCTACCAGACCAGGGCCTGTTTTTCCACAGAATCCAAATACCATTTGGCTTGGATTTAATTTCCTCACCACTTACAGGTTCAAGCTGATAAAGTACTCTAGAGTATAGCTTTTTGACAAAATCGTTGCATGCAATTGAACTATGAATGATAAGCTTCTCAGGTTCAGAAATGAGTCAGGCACATTATCATTGTCACAGTCCACTGCATTCCAAAATTTAGTGGATGCATTCCTGCCTCTTAATATCTACTTAAACTTCAGTGACCTTAAGAGTTCTATAAGCTACTGGGAGGGTGTATTGGTCCATTCTTATGCTGCTATGAAGAAATACCTGAGACTGGGTAATTTATAAAGAAAAGAGGTTTAATTGATTCACAGTTCTGCATGGCTGGTAAGGCCTTAGGAAGCTTACAATCATAGTGAAAAGCACATCTTCACAAGGAGGCAAGACAGAAAATGAGTGCAAGCAGGGGAAATGCCAGATGCTTATAAAAACATCAGATCTCATGGGACTCACTCATTATCAGGAAAACAGCATGGGGGAACCAGCCCCATGATTCGATTACCTCCACCTGGTCCCACCCTTGACACCTGGGGATTATGGGGTTTACAACTCAAGATGAGATTTTGGGCCCAACCATATCAGGGGGTTTGACCCCAACTTTATATAAACACTTTCAGTATGTCAGCTTATATTTTTATTGCCCCTTGAGTCATCTGAGCTGCTGATTTCATATATCTTTATAAAATTTTTTGACCTGAACTTAAATTTCAGGTCCATTTCCAATTTTAACAAAAATTAAAATCACTCAATAAAATAATTGTGCATTTAGTAAATTTAATTTTTTTTAAATGGAGCTCTTGCTCTTTATTTCCATCTATATTATTCAAAGCAATTCAACTATTTGTTCCTTAAGCTCAGTAGAAAAAAAGATCATCTATTTAGTAGAAAATACCATCTGAAGAAAACCACTACTGGGTGTAGATGCTTACACATTTTGGGTGCTGAAATTGGCTTGTTGTTTTAAAGGTAAAAGAGCATATGAAAGAACAAGGGAAGATTGTGTATATCCACTTGAAAAAGTATATTAGCATCTCACTTACTTCAAAGGGTCAAACGTAGTCATCTTTCAGGTTCTAGCATATTCGTGTCTAGTACATAGGAAAAAGTACCAGACTGTGATGCCAAATAAGATACACTTTCTCCAGGTACAGTACTGTTCAGCTTACTTAGCTTACTTCTTGTACTTAGAATATCAGAATGGCATCTTAAAAGTTTTAGTAAGTGTTTCAAATCCTCCTTAGGCAGGATAATATGGCTAGTATATCAGTTGCATACACACATATTTGGAATTAAAGATGGATTTATTATTAAAGAAAAATTTCTTGGTAAAGATGTAAATTGTAAGTAAATCTAAGGATGGTAGGTGAGTGTGTATTTGTGTGTGTGTGTGTGTGTGTGTGTGTGTGTGTGTGTTTTGTTACTGTTGTTTGTTTGTTTTTAAAAGAGATGGAATCTCATTATGTTGCCCAGGCTAGATATAAACTCTTGGGCTCAAGCAATCTTCAGCCTCTTGAGTAGCTGGATGTATGAGTGCAAATGCCTAACTCTGAGTGGTGTTCTTAATAGGAGAAAAACTGAAAAAAAGTTGTTGAATTTTAGATTAATTTATACTTAAAATAGAACTGTCATAGAATCCAGCAATCTAATTACTGGTATTTATCCAAAGAAAACAAAATTAGTATGTCAAAAGGATACCCGCACCCTTATGTTTATTTTTCATCAGCACTATTCACAATAGTCAAGATACAGAACTAACCTAAATGTCCATCAAGAGAAGAATACATAAGGAAAATGTGGTATATATGTTCAACTAAATACCGTTCAACCACAAAAAAATGAAATCCTCTAATTTGTGGCAACATAGGTGGAATTGGAGGTCATTATGTTAAGTGAAATAAGCCAGGCACGGAAAGACAAATATGACATGTTCTCACTCATATGTGAGCGCTTAATTAATTTTATGGAGGTAGATAATAGAATAATACTTATCAGAGGCTGAAAAGAGTGAGTGTGGAGGAGTAGAGGAGTCAGTTGAAGAGAGGTTGGTTGAGGGGAACACACATACAGTTATACAGAAGGAATAAGTTCTAGTGTTTGATAGCATAGTAGAGTGGGTAGTGAACAACAATTTATTGTGTATTTCAGAATAGCTAGAAGATTTGAAATAGCCCCAACACAAAGAAATGATAAATGTTTGAGGTGATGGGTAGTCCAAATACTCTGATTTAATCATTACACATTGTATAAATAAATAAAAGATCACATGTCTTTTGGTGGCCTTATATCCCATATGATAGCTTCTTGCACTCCATGGCCTATACAACCAGAGGTCAAGGTAGGCTCCCTAACTGTCTTTTGCTCCCATTAGTCATCAACTGTGTCAACAGATAATAGTTAAATTTAAAGTTATTTGACTGCCTACTACAGTCATGCCTTGGTATTTGTGGAGAATTGGTTCCACGATGACTTCTGAACACCTAAATTTCTGTATGCTCAAGTCCCTTACATAATATGAGGTAGTATTTGCTATCATATGGAATATAAGGCCACCAAAAGACAATGGGGACCTCTTTACTATTTTTAATGTTCATAATATATTGATAAGGATGTCTTACAGTACAGACAAATGTATTTTAATGTACACTTAAATAGCTGGACTATCTATCATGAGGTTTTGGAATTCTACACAGATCAATACTGCCTCTAGATATGTTTAATTCAGATTGGAACTATTTTGTGTGTATGATTGCCTTTGCTTGTTTTATTTTTTCAAATTATAAATAAGGCTGGAGAGATAAAGCTGTTGAGTTTGCCTAGGTGCAGTGGCTCAGGCCTGTAATACCAGCACTTTGGGAGGCCGAGGCAGGTGGATCACTTGAGGTCAGTAGTTCGAGACCAGCCTGGCCAATATAGCGAAACTCTGTCTCTACTAAAAATACAAAAATGAACTGGGCATGGTGACGCATGCTGTAATCCCAACCACTCAGGAGGCTGAGGCAGGAGAATCACTTGAACCCTGGAGGCAGAGGTTGCAGTAAACAAGATTGCACCACTGTACTCCAGCCTGGGCCACAGAGTGAGACTCCATCTAAAAAAAAAAAAAAAAAAAAAAAAAAAAAAGAAGAAGAAGAAGAAAGAAAAAGCAGTTGAGTTTGATTGTTTTAAGGGTTTTATTCCACTTGTTTCATCATCGGATATGCTGGTTTCAAGATAGCTTGCTCTCTGTGGAATTTTCTGCTTGTACACAACACAGTTAAATTCCCTTAATGTGTTGATTCTGATAGAAGCAAGATTTTGGTCGGTGCCTACTATTGCCTGTTCAAATCTTGTCTACCAATGATAGTATGGACAAGTATAACATATTTGGGGTGCAGTATTTTGGGAAAGAGGGTAATCTATTTCATCTTTGGTAATCAGATTTTAGAGAGATAAGTTTCTCACCTGCAGTATTTAGCAGCCTGGTTCAAGCCATACAGTTTCTTGAGATGTGTCAGTTCCCCAAAGCTATAGTTGCTGACACATCAGTCTTGCGATGGTGGGTCTTTCTCAAGGTAGTTTCTATGAGCTTCAAAGTGGGCATGTATAAAACCAGTTCTCATTCTGAAAATATGTATTTGATTTAGAAAGTTACTATTGTCCCGAAGTCACAGAAGCTGCTATTGACAGAGTAGAGGGGCTTCAAGGTATCAACAGGTTTTCATGAATATTTATATCAAATCAGAAAACCTGAGGGCTCAAGGGCCATGACCATTTCATCATGCTCTTTTACACACATAATTTCTATACTTCATGGCCCAGAATAAAGGTCAATTTGTTTTTGCATAAAAGACTCCCTTGATAATCCCCATCAGAATTCATTAACACTTCCTCTACAATTCAATCTCTCTATCCTATTTTATACTGCTACCATAATAATTATCATATTCTTACCATTATAATTATTTGGCATATTGACCTCCTTTTCCCATCCCATTAGGCATATAGTAGGGATTTACTTAACAATCAACACCCACAAATCATGACTTTCCCTCTTCTACTAGTATTGCCATCTGTTTGCAAACTGGAAAGGCCAGAATTATTGTTTATATGTAATACACACCTGAAAATTAAATTAAATGGTTGTAACATAATTGTAATGTATAAAAATGCCATTAATTCTATGGACCAATATTATGTATTTAGTAGGTGCTATTCAATAAAATGCCAACAATCTTCTGGGTACTTGATAAAATGAATCGCTCTTGCTTTTGACAATCTTTGGCTTTGAATATGTACAGTAGAAATTTTCTAATCTTAGTTGGTGTTCACTCAATAATTTAGAAAGAAATAAACCTACTCTTCTGAAGTTAATATATTCAAGTATCACAGATTTCTTTATAAATCATAAGTAACATAATTAGCAAAGAGAATAAGATTAGCTATCTATATTCAGGCTATAGGCAAGAGTTAGGTTTAACCTACCACTGCCTAATGAAATATATAAGAAACAGACCAAATCCCCCCATTCCCAAATATTATATAATTGACATTTCTATAATTTTCAATACATGAGACTGACATCCTGTGGCTATATATTATGTGTAATTAAGAAACCATGCTTGCAAATGACCCTGTGCTTGCTGCCAATGAGCATGCTGCAGTGCGGGTCATCTGTGCTCTGTATGAGTAAGGAGCCCTGGTAATAAAACCGGGGGGGTGAGATTAAACAGCACATTCAAACTCGTTTTTTGACCATGTCAAACCGTCAGGTAGAAAAACAGAATGGCTATAATACATCTAAAATAGTAAACATCGAAAGTGTAAAAATGTATTAAAAGGAAATTCAATCTGTAAAAATGGAAAGTAATGCATCTGTGAAAATTAGCTATTTAATCAATAAAGTCTGGAACACTGCTATCCTAACAGCAATAAAGAACAGAAAACTCATGAAGCGTTTACAATGTTATATACGACACTACTCTGGGCTACATATAACGCCACCTTCTTCAGGAAGTTTGACGTGTGTTATTGCCAAGATTTTATTAAACTATAAAGACTCTCTGGCATAAGTATGAAATGTTAGCATGTTAGATTGAAAGAGATTAACTGATTTAACTATGCTTGTAGATTGGAAACACCTGACTGTCTACTGGTTTTCTCCCCTTTGAACTAAACTAATGCTTTATAACAATTTTCATTCTGGAGTACAAATATTTAATATAAAATAGATTGCTTATCACATATATATATATAAAGATGAAGATAACTATGAAGTAAATATTTTTAAAAAACAATTTTGTTACATTCTTTTCTTTTTTATTACATTACTTACAATGATTTTCTTTGTCTATTCCTTTTAAGTCTTTTATACTTTTAAGTATATATTGTTAGACTGAAAGCTGTAGATGTGAATACCTGTATTTATACGTTTATATTGATCCATCTTATAGCGAGAGGTAAAGAAAATGAGAGGCAGTAATTTGTTCCTAATGTAATCAGATGCATCTTTTGTGGTATAACTATAGACTTTAAATGTATACTGTCGAAGCCAGAAAAAACATGAGGGATATTCCAGCACACTAATGAAACATATGGCTCATAGTTTAGTGGTATAGAAAGTAGATTTTTGTTGTTTTTATTTAATTGTCTTTCCTTCACTTTGAATATCTAGTTTTATTTCCATTTTACTGAGTGAATTTATGTAAGATTTTTCAAGTCTATTTTTTTTTAAAAAAAGAACATAGTTTGTAAAAATAATATGAATACTAAAATATAATAAAATGCAAATTATTGGTCGGGCACAGTGGCTTATGCCTGTAATTCCAGCACTTTAGATGGCCAAGGTGGGTGCATCACTTGAGGATAGAAGTTTGAGACCAGCCTGGCCGATACAGCAAAACCTCATCTCTACTAAAAATACAAAAATTAGACTATCATGGCATGTGTCTGTAATCCCAGCTACTCGGTTGGCTGAGGCAGAAGAATCACTTGAACCCAGGAGCCGGAGGCTGTAGTGACTAGATATCATGCCATCGCAATCCAGCCTTGGTAACAGAGTGAGAGTCTGTCTCAAAAAAGAAAAGAAAGAAAGAAAGAAAAGAAAGAAAAGAAAGAAAGAAAGAAAGGAAGGAAGGAAGGAAGGAAGGAAGGAAGGGAAGGAAGGGAAGGAAGGGAAGGAAGGGAAG
>NW_016807895.1:326732-330932 GCF_001698545.2 Rhinopithecus bieti
AAAAAAAAAAAAAAAAAAAAAAAGATCAGATTTAGATCCACAAGAAATTTATATAAAGAACATAAACCAAAAATAAAATTCTAAGGTTTCCCATTTATCTAAATGAACCCCTCCTCTCAGCCAAGGGCATTCCAGAATGAACCTGAAAACCCAGTCCAGGCTATGATAGAAGAAGGGGTTGAACATGCTTCCTTATACCTTCCAGCGTTAACATCAACCCAGACTTTAAGTCTGATTATAAACATTGATCTTAATGCATAGCATTAAGATCTATTCTCTCTGAATCCTGCTATTTGGAAGCTTCTGTTGCATAATAAAACCTTGGTCTCCACAACTCCTTATTATAATCCAGGCACTCCTTACTACTAATAATAACTCTTTCAGTCAATTGCCAGTCAGAAAAATACTTAATTCTATCTATGACCTAGAGGGCCCTCCAACCCTGCTTCAAGATGTCCTGCACTTCCAGCTCATATCAATATAACTCTTACATGTATTGTTTGATGTATTTTGTCTCCCTAAATTGTATAAAAACAAGCTGTACCTCAACCCCCTTGGGCACAAGTCATGAGGACCTCCTGAGGCTGTGTCACAGAGGCATCCTTGACATTAGCAAAATAAACTTTCTAAATTGATTGAGACCTGTCTCAGATACATTTGGGTTCATAATGATTATAAGAAAATGTATACCATGCATGGTTTAACTCCAAGAAGGAAGAGAAGGAACTATCATGAATTCAATTCAACCAGGAAGAAAACATAGTGATAGTGAAAAGGAAGTAGGAAATTTTAGTCCCACTACATCTGAAGAAATTTTCATTCAGTAAATTGTCAGTGAATTAATTTCTAAAGAATATTTTCCAGAACAAAGAAAATAAACTCCCCCCAAAAGATCTCATATACAATTAAAAATAAATCAGTTGAGGTGTGTGACTATAGTAATGTAAATATCATTATCTTTTCAGTTAATGCATTCAGTAGCAATGATCTTTGTATTTCTGAGGTGGCAAGAAGATATTATTTTTATTTAAATGTAAATCAAACATACCCAAAATTTCCAACACTAAACAGATTATTCTATTTCCCTGAGTATTTATATGTTATTCATAAATGTTTAACTTTTTTTTTCTTTTTTAGTTCTTACACATAAGAGCTGTTGGCCATAAGCAGTGGCTCGTGCTGGTAATCCCAGCACTTATTGGGTGGCCGAGGCGGGCAGATCAGTTGAGGTCAATAGTTCAAGACCAGCCTGGCCAACATGGTGAAACCACATCTCTACTAAAAATACAAAAATTAGCCAGGTGTGGTGGCACATGCCTGTGATCCCAGCTACTCAGGAGGCTGAGTCAGGAGCATCGCTTGAACCCGACAGGCGGAGGTTGCAGTGAGCTGAGATTGTGTCATTCACTTCAGTAGGGGTGACAAGAACAAGACTTTGTCTCAAAAAAAAAAAAAAAAAAAAAAAAAAAAAACAGGAAGAAGAAGAAGAAAGAATAAAGCTGCTATAAACTGAATTTTGTTACCCCTAATTAGCCCCCTAATGAAGCACCAATACCCAGTGTCTCAGAATGTGATTATATTTGGAGATAGGGCCTTTATAAAAGTCATCACCTTAAAATGAGGCCTTTAAGGTGAGCCTTAATCTATTCTGACTAGTATCCGTAAAAGAAGAGATCAGGTCCTATAGAGAAACATCAGAAATCTATGAGCATAGAGGAAAGACCATCTGGAAGCCAAGGAACAAGGTCAGAAGAAGTCAAACTCGCCAATGTAGGTTGGACTTGTGGTCTCCAGAACTGTGAGAAAATAAATTTCTGTGATTTAAGCCATGCTGTCGGTGGTATTTTGTCACAACAGCTCTTGCAAACAAATACGACAATATATACTCTTGATGGATGAAAGCCTAAGGTCCACTGAACTTTACTATTTTTGGACAATATAAGAGATTTAGAACATTATTATTTGGCTACCCTTCTCCCAATAAATACGGTATTTTATAGTATATTCTATGTGTGTGCAAGTGTGTGCGTGTGTGTGTGTGTTGATTAATTTTATTTGTCAATTTATCTAGGCAATGGTGCCTAGTTTGTTAAAAAACTTAGTCTAGATGTTGCTGTGAAGGTATTTTGTAGATGTGATTAATGTTTATAATCAGTTGACTTCAAATAATGCTGATTACTCTGCATAATGTGAAAAAGTTTTTTTCCAATCAGTTGAAGGCCTTAAGAACAGAGACTGAAATTCTTTTTTTAACACATCAATCAAACTGATGACTTTGAAGTCCATTATGCGGATCTCCTATAGGTCTTTCTAGTATATATTTTGTCCTCATTTTCAAACTTTATATTCACGTTTTCCAGCTATATTTCAATTAGATTAATAAAAATAATTTGTTATAAAATGCATAAATCTTAAGCATAAAATTCAATGACATTATCAAATGCACATGCCTGTAATCTTAACACAAAAAGCCAGATTCCCAAAATGTTTCCTCATAACCTCTTCCAATAAAGTCCCACTTCACATAGATAATCAGTGATAAAGAAATTGTTATAATTTTGTAATGATATATTTGACTTACTTATTCTTGATCTTATATAAATGGATTCATAATGTCTAAACATTTTGTGTTGTTTATTTTGTTCAATCTCCTGATTTTGGAAGTTAGTATTTTGAGTGTATCAGTAGTTTTTTTTTTTTTATTAATACATAATATCACATTATAAACATAGCACTTCTGCCTATGATTGAATCATTGATATCAGACTCATAATCTTATCATAGACCAATATAAAACATTATCTCTCATTGGACAACAGGCAGCACAAAACAATGGTCATTACACCAAGAAAAGCACACAAATTAAATCTTAGACTTGTCTGACTTTGTGACCATGATAGAAGAATACTTTTTAGACAGTGGAAGAAAGACATGCAACCAAAGAAGTGTGTAACAGTCTCACTGAACACAGGATGCAGACATATGAATTTCCTTTTGCTTAAAGTAGTGAAAATCTGCAGGACTGAATACCATTCAGGAGAAGTTTTCTAAGTTTGTGAGGAGTTTCACAACATATCCACGGCAGAAGGCTACATGCATACGCATAAAGTGAAACTCTTGATATTCTCAAGAGAGCAGGTGCTGCAGAACTGAGAGGTGAACAGGGATACCAGAGATCAAGAGGGACAAAAAAATAAGAGTTCTGGCTCAGCAAATTAGGAAACACATCACTAAACACTGGGCATTTAAATAAGACCCCAAAGAGATCATGTATTAGGAGAAATGCATGCTAAATAGAACATTCTCTAAAACTAAAAGCTAAAATTGGGTCTTTTTAACAAGGAAAAGGCCTGAGCATGACAAAAGTAATAGAATCTATCTACAATTTAATTGCCTGTGAGAAAAAAAATGTATGACTCTTAAAAAAGAGAAAATTTTAACAGTGAATAGAAAAATAATACTGACATTTCACCATATCATCCACAACACCCCACTTAAAATAAATACGACAATACTAGACTTATGAAGAAACAAAGACATGTGATCTGTAAGCAAGAAAAACAGTAATTAGAAACAGGTCACAAGATATCTTAAATGTTGGATTTATTAGATTAAGATTTTGAGATATCTTTAAAAAACATGTTCAAGAATTTCAATGAAAAGTGAACCATAATCAATAAAGAAATAGAGACTCTTGGAAGAGAAATTCAAATTAAAACAGAGAAGCAAATGGAAATTCTACTACAGATAAGTACACGAATTGAAACTTAAAAGGAACTTAATGGATTTAACAGCAGATATAAAACTGCAAAAGAAACGATCAATGATAACACTGAGGTCAGATGTTTCACGGAAACATCTTACAAATAGAAAAATTGCTTTCCCTCTATATGAAATAAACAACATTGAAGGACAAAACAACATACATAAACATATGAAATTGGCAAGAATTGAGAAATCTGTACTCCTGGGTACTTGTCATATACTTGGGGAATACCTGTCAGAGCAATAGCTTTTTTACAATATCCTACCCCAGGATCCATACAATATATCAACAATTTATTTGACTTGCAAGTTAATTAAAATTAAAATAGCAATTGTAGAAATAAAGAACAAGAAATCTAAAACTACTGGCCTTCAGTAAATAATAAATGTAAAAAATATTGAGGCAGGGGAATTATGTAATTTCTAAAATCCAAG
>NW_016807895.1:333812-336965 GCF_001698545.2 Rhinopithecus bieti
AAAAAAAAAAAAAAAAAAAAAAAGAAACGATCAATGAACTTGGAGAAAGAATTTTACAAATTACATAAACTAGCAAACTAGTGATTAAAGAAGGGTAAAAATAAAACTCTGGATAGTCTTAATACATGTAACCCATCAGGAAGCCTTACATATATCTAATTGCAATTATATAATGAGTGAGTGGAAATAACATAAAAGTATATTGGAAGATGTGATGTTCAAAATGTTCTAAATGTGGTAAGACTAAAAATAAAGAGGTAAAGAAAACAATCATATGTCTACGCTTAGGAATCTCAAGCATATAAATCCAAACACACATACAAATACACCCACATTCATATCTGGGGAACAGACACCCAAAGAGTTCTTTAACAAAGTTAAAAAGGAAATATAATGAAATTGAGGAAATATATTAAAAGTAACCAGCAGCAGGGGAGTACATTACACACCATAGGATAAGGAAAATAATGACAGCTACTTCTAATTAGAAACAAAGGAACAACATATTTAAAATTCTGGGAAAGAAATATCAAATTGGAATTTGATATTCTCCAATTATTTCTTCAAAAATGAGGCTAATATAAACGTACTTTGAGATAAAGAAAAGCTGCCAACAGACATACACCACAAGAAATAATACACGATGTTCTTCAGGTTGAAATGAAAAGGTAGCAGATGGAAACTTGAGTCTACAGGAGGAATGAGCAGCATCAGAAATAGCAAATATTTGGATAAATGTAAAAAATTATTTTTTGTTTGTTGTTTTCCACTAATTTCTTCAGAAATAACTTTTGAAGCAAAAATAATAATCTGCGTTATGCAGTTTGTAACCATGTTTAAATAAAATATGGCAGCAATACTGGAAGGTATGGGAAGTTAAGACAATTCTACGGTTCTACATTATAACATTTCATATGAAGTGGCACAATATAAACCTGACTAGACTATGATAAAACAATGGCTCATTTTATAACCACCAGAATTATTACTAAAATAGCAATTCATACATCTAAGTGTTAATAGCAGAGAAAATACAATAGATAGTAAATAAATTTTCTGAATCTGCTAAAAATGACAGGAAAGGAGTAAATGGAAAAAAAATTGAAAAAAAAATAAAAAGGAAAATTAAAAAACAAATGGCCTCATGATTTCTTTTAACTCAAGCATATAAATAAATGCACTATTTTAGATTAAGGCATGGAATATTAAAATAACTTCATATTTATTTTCACACATATGTAACTTATCTTCCATTTAACAAATTAACATTAAAATGAAAAGTGAATACATTTAGTAATATTAAAAGAGAAAGACAATGAAAATGTAATTGAAATAACTAGTGATTAATTTTATAAAATACAGGTGGAATTAATATTATGAAAATTGTTTGGAATAAATTAAAATTATATATAATAAAAACTATGAATTATGAAAAAATAGATAATTATTGTAGAATTATCTCCCAAGAGCAAATTATTAACCTTATGATTAATGATTTATTAATCAATGAAATAATAAATACTATGATCTCTAAAAATGTACCACATGATTCTAGGGAAGCTAGGTTCTAGAATCATCATATCTGAAAAAGAAATTCAGAGTTGACATGGAAATATTAAATTAACATCTTAAATCAATACCGAATTTAGATATTTTTTAAAAAGTTTAGTTCTTTCAAATCCTGATCTATTTCTGGTTAAATAGTTTTTAGGTTGTGATGTATTTGGATCCCTCAAAATGATCTAGAGTGTTCATGAGACTTTCAGGTTCATAAAGACTCTAATTTCAACCTCCAAATTATTTGTTTAGCTCTGCTCAGTTTCTCTGGTTCTCCAAAAGTACGTTGAACATTTTGGCAATACCAGGCTCACCTCTTTGAATTTGCCTTCTCTTCTCAATTTTATTGTCACAAATCATAATTTTCTGGGTAGCACTCTAATGCCTTCTATCACATTTTCAATATACATTTATTCTTTGTGCCTCCATGTTTACAGGACAACTCTTCATCTCCAAATGTAAGAAACAGACTCTAAACTGATTTTGTTCTTAAAAATATTTGCAAGACAATTCAATTTAATTTCAAATCTGTGAGCAAGGTTTTGTTTACAATCACTGAAGTTCTATCTTTTTGTTTCCCTGATAATTATATTTCAAAATTTTAAAATAGTTGTAAAATTTATAATCCTTTTATAATATGGAAAAAATCTGTGGAAAATGTATGGTAGATTATAATTCTAATTGTTGCGAGCAAACAATAATACTTTAGTAATTAAGAAAAATTTAATGAGTTTCTACTATATGCAAAGAGCAGAGCTACTAGTTCCAGTTATATGCTGCTTCTCATAGTATAATCATAGTTCATTGCAAACAAAAGAATGAAAGCATAAGTAATCAAAATGTCAGCTGCCTTAGAGATTAAATAGAATTTATGCTCAAAGAAAACAATTATGTACAACTGTAGTAACAATTTCTTAGGGAGTATTCCTATTATTAAATTGTCATGAAAGGGCAAATTATGCAAGTTTTCAAATGAAAATTGTTCACAAAATATTCAACATTCGTGTTTTTGATTCATTCCAAATTATTCATCACTCTCTTTATAGTTTCAACTCCCTGTCAGAGCAAGTTAACAACAACAGTAATTATTATGACAACATTAACATGTAAATAGTTGTTTAAAATAATATTAACAAAACTGATTTTATTTCACTGTCTACAAAGTATAACTGGAAAAGAGGAGAAAAATTAATGTTCATTTAGTCCTTTATTTATAACTTTCTGCTAGGCAACGATTTTATGTAACTAACACCTGGTACTAAAGTGTAGAGCTTACCACCATTTTACTGATGAGGAAACATATTCAGTACATTAGAGCACGCTTTCAGAACAGTTGAAAGTTTGAAGTCCGGAGTCTTAAACTCTTGGAGATGATTCAGGAACCTATCTTCTCTTCTGCTGTGGAGTTCTTTTATACAGATCATAGCTGATACTAGTCTTTGCTCTTTAGGAAATCATTTTCCTTCCAGAAATTTACTTTGTTAATGTTTCCATTGATTATATGTAGCTTTCTTTTATTATATGAATGAGTTGATTTCCAAAAATTTTATTCAATCTAAATTTTATATTTTTTATCTTTCGATTATTTCAGAATCA
>NW_016807895.1:339129-341037 GCF_001698545.2 Rhinopithecus bieti
CATACTGTTTTCCATAATGGTTGAACTAGTTTACAATCCCACCAACAGTGTAAAAGTGTTCCTATTTCTCCACATCCTCTCCAGCACCTGTTGTTTCCTGACTTTTTAATGATTGCCATTCTAACTGGTGTGAGATGGTATCTCATTGTGGTTTTGATTTGCATCTCTCTGATGGCTATTTTATTTTAATTAACTTTTAAATGGTAGGCAGGTGGCCAAGGTTAGGAAAAATAAATATAACTAGATTCCACATATTAAGCAAGGGAGAACGATGGCTTTGCCATTCAGTTGGTTTTGCAGCAGCTCTTTATAAACACCCACATTCTGCTTGATATTGAACCCTTCAAAATACCAAATCCAGGCCCACGGTATTAAAACCTCTACTGGATAATAACGGTGGTGCTTTGCCCACATCTCATATAGATCAATTCCTCTATCAAGAATCATGTATTCTAAGATGCATAGCATTTACTATTTCTCTTTTCCCTCCCAAATCAAGCAGTTCAGTTGAGCCTTCTACGTGGTAAAACATATAGGTAAGCATAATTAGAAATTCCGGGTAGGCTTCACAAAATGATCCCTCATGTCTAGCTTAAAATAACAAGAGCACACACGATCGTCAAATATCTAGCTGTAATTATTGGTACGGTCTTTTTCTGCATATATGTATCATATTGAAATGGCAAGTTACCTTGTCCCCCTCCTAGGGCACGCAGTGGGGTTACTTCTTCAGTGCCCCGCTGCTCAAACCTCTAGGGGAGCATACAGATGAGCAGGCTGTGGGGCTCCGACTGCACAGCAGTGTCTAGGGGTGAATGTTTACAGCTCCTGAAGCTCCAGTGGGAGTGTGTCACAGGATGCTCTTCTAGTTTTGCTCTTTTAGTTTTGCCGTCTATACTTGACTTGTGTTAAGCAGCTCAATTAGACCTTCTACTTTGTCTCAAGGACAGAGGGTTTTCTGTATCCCAGGTTCTTGCCTTGGTGTACCGAAAGAATCGGATCACACCCGGGCTTGGAGAATGATTGCAAGGATTTATTGGGTGGAGGTAGCTTTGGAAAAGTCAGAACGGGATGGAGCGGGAAGAGTTTCCCCTAAAGCCGTTCAGCAGCCTGGTCTCTCCTCTGACTGCCCCAACTAAACTCCATGTCATTCTACTTCTGATGGTCGGTGGCCTGCCAGGGTGCCCAGGCCTGTGGGTGTCTTACTCTCTATGTC
Source organism: Rhinopithecus bieti (assembly GCF_001698545.2). Taxonomy (NCBI): domain Eukaryota; kingdom Metazoa; phylum Chordata; class Mammalia; order Primates; family Cercopithecidae; genus Rhinopithecus; species Rhinopithecus bieti. Next base: position 340,346 of record NW_016807895.1, read on the forward strand.
CAGCTGTCGGTGTGTCACTCTCTGTGTCCAGTCATCTGTGTGTTCCTCCACTGTCGTGCTCCTCTTGATATCCAGCCGCCTGCGTGTCTGTGGCTAGGGTCTCCGGGGTTTTTATAGGCACAGAATGGGGACTTGGGAGGTCAGGGTGGTCTTGGGAAATGCAACATGTGGGTACTAAGGCAGGAGTCCCCGTACTCACGTAGGTCTGCAGGGTGGAGCCTTAGTCAGGGACCACACCCTTACCCGCTTCCGTATCATTTAAAGGGACCACATCCTTCTCTACCCAGCACTTCTGCATTAATATTTTAAAATAAAAGTGAAGGTATCCATGTCCTTGAAGTTATTCAAAAAAGCTCTAGTCAGTCGTTTAGGTAATGAATTATATGTGTCATTAGAAGTCAGCAAATATTTAAAGTATTTATGACTAAAGCATGGTGCCAAATTTTGAGGGTCTCATGGCTCAGTGGTGAGTGGAAACACATAACTAGAAGACAAAGGACCGTGATACAGAGATTCCAATTCATAAGACACTCTTTTTGTAAAAGATTTTAGCAAAGTGTCAAGATTTTTATTAGTCCATGAAGACTGATTTTAAAGTTTACAGTGGATGTAACTTGTTCAGGAAAAAAAAAAAAAAAAAAAAAAAAAAAAAAAAAAAAAAAAAAAAACCCCCAAAAAAAAAAAAAAAAATT
>NW_016807895.1:341444-372961 GCF_001698545.2 Rhinopithecus bieti
AAAAACCTTTTTTTTTTTTTTCAAAGCAGAGCTTCATTAATCTGATTTTTCTTTTAAAAACAAAATAGAACAAAACAAAACCCCAAAACGACATTTACAGGATTCATCACAGGTAAAAGTTTTATCTGGAGCAAGATTTTGATAGAGAATGTTTGAAAAGAACAAAAGCTTACATCGAAAAGATGTAAAGAAGGAAAAAAAAAAAAAAACCAAATCAAACAAAACTAATATACAAAAGTTTAAAAGTTAACAAACAAACCAAAACCATCACCATCAACAATGACAAAAGCAACAAAAATCTGTTATAAGATGTAATCACTACTAATAATCCAACTATTCAAGATTCCCAGCGTTCATACCAATTCTAATTTTATCCAGTATGTTATGCAAAATCCTGCCTTTTCTTATGCAATGATGCATATTTTTATCACCCTCAATATCTGTGCTACAATTTCTCATGCATATTGCATGTTACTATAGTACAACTGTTCTGCACAGTCTGGTAACTGAGGTTTTAGAATTCCAGTTACAAAGAAAAGTCCTCTCCTTGAGAGCCAAGCTTGGAAACAATTTCCTTCTTGCAAAGCCTCAAGCCCAATTTTACTCAGAAAAATAAAAAAACCTCACTGGCTGCAGCCGTACATCAGCTACAGTAGAGTATTTTAAGACGCAGAGTACTCGTGTTCTATATGAAGTTGAAAGGACTTTCTGGTGAGAAACAAGAAACCCAGGCTTTTGTATTGTTGTCATAGTGGCTCGCTGTGCAAACACTTCTTTGGAACATACTTTCCTTGTCTGCATATTAAATAATTAGTGAATTGTACTGCAGAATATTTGCAATTTAGGAATACTTACAGATAAGTAGATTGACAGATAGATGATAGATATACGTATAACACACGTTTATATACATAAACATACGTAAGATGTAGATGAAGATGGGTATAGATGTATTTTCCAGAAAAATAATTTATAGTATCACTTAAATAGCACATTTTCTTCAAACCTATGGTTAGAACACTCCTACATTTGCTACATGTGTAACTTTAGATAAATCTTGTCGATGATGGAAGCTTTAATTTTTATACAAGCTAAATAGAAACCATAAGATTACTTCCCTAATTTTGAGCAGCAAATTAACAAATACTTGGAATTTATTTAGCACAATACCTCCTTCCTACTTGTATTTCAATACATGAATGAAAACAGTATTTTTATAAGTCTAGGCTCTATTATCATCTCTTTATTGCCAGGTAAAGTTGGAAATTAAAAAGTATTTTGAGTGTCACTTAGACCAAATAATGATTGTTCTACTGTGTTTGAATATTTGTGTTTTAACTTTACTTTCTAAGTTATTCATCATTTCAAGTCTCCACAGTAATCCCCACCTGATTCTATCTACTTTTTCTTCTTCTCAGATGTGAAGTGATTCTGAAGTACCCTCTTCTAGACACTCATATGGCCTATTTTTCATATTAAAACTTGTATTAATAGCAAAATGGACAAGTTAGATTTCCTCCCAATAATTAACAGTTACTCATGTCTTGTTGGTTTTTGAAAGACTTATTATTTTATTTTGCCTACCAAAATTATTATTTTATCCTCATCTCATTTTACCTGAGCTTCTCTGCCTGGCCTATTGACTTTCTGAGATGAACTGCTTTTCAGTGTAACCGTTGACAGGTCTTTTGGCTTGTACATTTATGAATATGGCAGAATAGTGTATAGAAGCTTTTGGAAAAAGCTTTGAAAAGAATGTTTAGTCTGGTCATTTATAATCCACCAATGAGAGAAATATTAGGTATAAAGCACAGAGCACTTAACATTCTATACTGTTCTGCCCAAAACATTTTCTTTGAGAAATACGTAATTATTAAGACTGAGCAGATAAGTTTCCTTTTTGAGTATTGAATATGACCACTTATCTCCATAACAATAAAGCTAATATTTTCTCAATGACCCTTTTTTCCTTTAACGACCCAGATCTTCAGACTTAAATTACATATCTAAAATATATGTGATACGTCTTCATTTTTAATATTGCTTTTACCTGACATTTAGCCTTTGGCCATATATGAAGGCACTATCTTCCATCGTCATTCTTTCTGTACTTCTCTCACCAACTTGAATTCTTCTGTAATGCCAATTAGAACTGCTTTCTTAATAGCACTGTGTCTCCTTGAAATGTCTGGATGACATCTCCATATTTTGCTTTGTTATACATAGATCAAATTTAGTAACCAGTTTGCATTTTTATTTTTATATCTTCTTTGATGATGTTTGTGAGAACTCTAAAGATTTGTTCGAAGTTACAAATGCAAATATCTTAAAGACAACGAGAGTGCCAGTGTTTCATTAACCGTAGGTTCGTACCATACATTTTCAGATGTCCTAACTCATAAAGCTTCTCTCCCGTGTACTACATATCTTTAAAACAGTATATAATTTTCTTTTATAAAATCAAACAGGTATGGAGTCTCACTATGTCACCCAAGCTGGGCTGGATCTCCTTTTTTCAAGCAATCTTTTTTCCTCAGCCTCTCAAAGTGCTGAGATTACAGGCATGAGCCACATTGCCCCAGCCTATTTTATTTTTTAAAAAAATTTGTAAATATGTACAGTATTTACTGCTTGTGTAGTCTGAGAAATGTGTTAACCATTTTTAAGCATGTTTTCTGTTTTTCTTCATAAATGACACTGTGAGTACACAGAACCTTGTTTTACAAGGGAAATGAGGCTGACATTGGTTAAGAAGTTTACTTAGCATTTCAAAGTGCCATAAAAATAGAATTAAAATTAGAACTTAGACAATATGAATCCTGAGTGCATATTATAAACCACCATGTCCAGCACCTCGTTGGTGATGCTACTATGAAATATGCAGGACTAGGAACAGAGTGAAATAAATGAAGCACTTGCCTCAGGCACAAGATGTAAGGCTGTGCCACAAATCTCAGTAATCAAGATTAAAAGATATTTTAATTGAATTTGTTCAGTAACCAATTTAAATGCAGAAATTTTCATAATAAAAATTTTGAAATCAAATTTTAAGTGAAGACTGTCAGATTACTCATTGCTCCTTTTGCCCCAGGTTCCCATGTGGCCTGACATGGAGCTATACACTCATCCCAGATTTATTCAACATTTGAATATCTGTTCATCATAGATTTTTGCATTAATTTTGAGTTTTCAAAAAGTATTACCTTGAACTATTATTTCATTATTGAGTGTTTAGAGCCACCCTAAATTAGCACTTGGGGCAAGTGTCTTACTCATTTCATCCTAGTCCTGGACTTGGGTATGAGACTATATTGTTCATTCTCTATTATACACATCAGGAAACACATTAGATTCTCCATCTTGAAAACATATGGTAGGACTATATTCCTCAGTCCACTTTAAGTCTAGCTTTCCACGTGACTTGCTTCAACCACTAAAATATAAGCAGGATTTATATGGCTTGGATTTGCATCCCCACCCAAATCTCACATTGAATTGTAATCCCCAGTGTAGTAGGAGAGGCTTGGTGGGAGGTGATTGGATCATGGGGGCAGATTTCCCCCTTGCTGTTCTCATGATAGTGAGTTCGTGCTCACGAGATCTAGTTGTTTAAAAGTCTACAGCATCTTCCCCTTCACTCTCTTCCTCCTGCTTTGCCCATGTAAGACATGCCTGTTTCCTGTTCCACCATAATTGAAAATTTCCTGAGGCTTTCCTAGCCATGCTTCCTGTACAGCCTGCAGAACCATAAGCCAATTAAACCTCTTTTCTTTATGAATTTCCAAGTTTCAAGTATTCCATTATAGCAGTGTAAGAACGGACTAATAATACAGGGTTAAATATGTGACACATGTTGAACATCTTGAAGAGTTGGTGCACAATTTGCTGCATTCTCTTTCATTCATTTTCCAGATGGTAGAGGCTTTGTCAGGTTGTTAATAGATTAGGATGAGGTCGTATAGAGCTTCAGGTCAACCTGCAATAGGCATTAAACTAGAATTAAATTGTTTTGATTTTGAATCTCTGTGATTTGGGTCTTTATAGTTACTGTAGCATAACCTAGACTATTTTCACTCATATAATCCTTCAGCAAATTCATATCTTTGCTAAATGATACTTCCTGTGACATTAATCCTGATTTCCCACTGGAAATTGCAAACTAAACAAATCTCTCATCCCCTGCCCCTGTACGTGTGATGTTTCATTACCCTGCTCAATCTTTTCTGTAGCATTCTGTAATTCTGCATATTACCAATTTATGATTCCATGTCTACAAAAAATTAATATTAGGCCTACAGACTTATTTTTTAATAATCATCAAGAGAAATTATAACCTTCAATGCAAATTGACCCTACAGCAATAACTGGAGTTGCCATTTTAGATTCACTGGTTAAAGCAAACAGAAGAGAACACAGAGCCCTGTGTCTTTGGTGCTTTGTGATCAAGAAAATCCTTGATGATATGCTTGGAACCTTGAACTACTAGATGGTTCCCAAAATGGATGAGTTATTTTGAGTGTGAAAAATGTTCTTATTAATGCAATTTTAATGTCAAATGATGACTGAATATTTGGCTTTTTATCAGCATAAATTCAATTGAGGGTCTCTCTCGTGGATGTTTTTCAGGTGGTGAGGTTGCTGCAGACATATTAATTTTCTGTTATTTGCCTTGGAAAAGACTTGGAGTTTTGGAAGTTTAAGAGAGCAGAATCTCTCTTAATAAACCTATATAACTGACTTCTTGGATTAAATTTTCAGACAAAATGCATGATGTATTGAAATTATACATCTAGGTAGCAAAATTTCAGGACACCCACTTACTGCTTCTCTACCAAGAGCCAATAGTGAAAATTGTGTGTATTTTGCTATTTATTTTATTAAATTAAATTAATTACATTACCAAGTGTGTCCAGAATTGGTGGGTTCTTGGTCTTGCTGACTTCAAGAATGAAGCCGCGGACCCTTGCGGTGATTGTCACAGTTCTTAAAGATGATGGGTCCGGAGTGTGTTCCTTCTGATGTTCAGATGTGTCCGGAGTTTCTTCCTTCTGGTGGGTTCATGGTCTTGCTGACTTCAGGAGTGAAGCTGCAGACCTTCATGGTGAGTGTTACAGCTCATAAAGGCAGTGAGGACCTGAAGACTGAGTAGCATCAAGATTTATTGCAAAGAGCAAAAGAACAAAGCTTCCACAGCATGGAACGGGACCCCAGCAGGTTGCAGCTGCTGGCTTGGGTGGCCTGCTTTTACTCCCTTTTGGCCCCACTCACATCCTGCTGATTGGTCCGTGTTACAGAGTACTGACTGGTGCATTTACAAACCTTTAGCTAGACACAGAGTGCTGATTGGTGCATTTACAATCCTTTAGCTAGACAGAAAAGTTCTCCAAGTCCCCACCCAACCCTGAAGCTCAGCCAACTTCACCTCTCACAACTATGTAAAATAGTAAAATACATATGTAAAAATTAATTTTTTAATTTAAAATTTTAAAAGGGACTCAATCATAAATATCCTCAAACAATTGTTTATCAATTTGTTATTTGAGAAATGCGTGATAAATATTGAAGAAAATATAAAACCATAAGCATTCTGCACTAAGATTGCTTCAAGGATATCTTACAATTTTATTTACACTTTAATGCCAAAATGCTATGTTGTGGGTTTATGAAAGAAAAAATATAAACAACCCATATCCAGAGGTTCTTTGCAACACAAAAAATTTTGAATTCATGCACATGTATATATTTTAAAGTATAAGTTATGAGTGTACCATTTTTATGAGCTATCATTTTAACTGAACTTCTTCATTAACCTATCCACTGTGGGCTCTAATGGAATTAGATTAAAGGGTTTAGAGCATGTAAATTTTTTGAACTAGAGAATATTCTGCCAGGTCATCTACTCCTACTGTCCTCACTCAAGCTTTTTTTTTTTAATTTTAAGGAATATATTATCAAAATATTTAAATGACTTGAAAAAATTGCATAGAAACTTAGTGCCAAATAGACTAGAAAACATCTTCAGATTTATAAACTAGATATTGTTATTATTATTATTATTATTATTATTATTACTTTTTGAGATGGAGTTTCGCTCTGCTGGCCCAGCCTGGAGTGCAGTGGCCTGATCTCAGCTCATGGCAAGTGCCGCCTCCTGGGTTCACACCATTCTACAGCCTCAGCCTCCTGAGTAATTGGGACTACAGGCACCTGCCACCACACCAGGCTATTCTTTTTGTATTTTTAGTAGAGACAGTGTTTTGCGGTGTTAGCCAGGATGGTCTTGATCTCCTGACCTCGTGATCCAACCACCTAGGCCTCCCAAAGTGCTGGGATTACAGGTGTGAGCCACTGCGCCCGGTCTGATCTATTCCTTTATACAGTTTCATATCTCAAATTCTTCATCTTTTTCTGTTTTTCTTTGGAGATTCTATTACCACTTTAACATAAAAACCTTGGGACCCTTCTTACCTTTGTTAAACCAGCACCAATAGACTAGGCAGGGAACAAAGACAAGACACACACTCTTAATAACATTTTCAACAAAACCTGAAAGATCTAAATGGGAAAATCAAATATACATACAATGCTCCTGAAATCATTATTACTTTCTTATTTTTGCATTTTTTTTTTTGTTTTCTCCTTTTATTCCAGGCTTGTTTTATGAAAAGCTGTGGTGCTATCAAAATAATTAATAAATAATAGACCATCTTTGTTAAATATTCTCCACTTTATTAAAGTAGAAATGCGTACTTCAACTTGAGGTCAGGTCAACATAAATGTAGCTCTTAAATTCAAAACCAAATAAAGACTTTTTGTTAATGCAGTGATTAATAACACCATAACTCAAAACTTGATATCCAAAGTTACAGTAGTGACAACTGAGTGATTTCTAGTTTTTCTCTTTCCATTGAATGTTCAGAGGTAGAAAACTTCAGGCTTTATTGGATTTCTGTTGATTGATAGCTTATATTTTACAAATTTTGCCAGGATTTTTTTTTATTTTCATTACTTGTGAGTATACATTAGTAGTTATTTTATGTAACAGAGAGTTTTCTTTTTTATTCGTTTTGGTTCCAGCTATAATCCTAATTTGATTCAGAAAAGAAGGAAGCCATTGCTGTAATAATAAGCTTGGTATGTAATGTTCCTTCATTTGAGACAATGTTATAGACAATATCAAGCTTCAGATGCTGTAATTCGTCTCCAGGCAACGTCTTCCCTTCAGCACAGCAGCAGTTTTCAGATTACAAAATTCTGATTTTGCTAAACTTAGTTTATCCAGAGTTAACACACTATGTATTTTCACACTCTTACTCATGTAAGTAATTATAGGTAATACAAATAAATAGTCACCAAAAGAATATTTTATTTTCTTCTTTATGTTTTAGTAAGTGGTTCACTTTCTTTCATAGTTTATACCTTGCAAGTTGAATTGAAGCACTAAATATTAAATTTCTTCACAGTAACGTTTGAATTATAAGTGAATAGAAAACACAATATCAAACAATTTGCTGTAACGGCAGAAAGCAACACATGCTTTGCCTCATGGTGACAAAATTTAGGAGCTAGAAGGAAGTCTCTCCTACAAATGAAGAAATTTAGGTCCAGGCCTACGAAGTGACTTGATTTGGAATAGGTAAAGATTAAGTCTTAGATCAGGACTAGAATTTATATTTTAGCAATGAAATTCAGTGTTTAATATTTTCAAAAATAAATGGGTAACTATATGCCTATAAATACAGATTTAATGTCTATACAATGTTTCAAATAAAAGATTACTTATTCTATGACTCCTATCTCTCTTTCATGCTATAGTATGCTTTCCAAACTACTGTTTCCTTCTGATTAAGTTCATGTCTTTCAAATAATGTTTTCCCTTCATTAATTATTTGTTTAGGTGAACTTAAAAGAGTCTTTTGAATTTTAATTGTATTTAGTGATTTCTTTAAAAATTTCTGAAATTCTGAAATTGTCATTAGATCATGTATTTGTACTTTCTATTTCTCTGCTCAAATTCTCTAAATTTTAAATATTTCTTGGACATGTTAATCACACACATCTGTAGTCTCAGTCAGTAATCTGACTTTTCTCTGGGCTTTGTATCAAACCTTTTAAAACTATTTTATTAAATTTTATCATCTTATGCATCAGATTACAGTGATAATGCATGACTGTTATGATTTTATGTAATTTAAGAGACAATATATTTTGCTTACGTCAGTGTTAAAGCTAGAAAATTATATTATTTCAATTATTTGAGTCAATGTTCCTGGTTCTATGTATTGCTAAATAACTATCATTAAAAGACAACTGAAACTTGTTTATTTTACCGGGGTCCATTCTCTTTTGAAAGACTTAATCTTCAATTTTTTGTTCTCCTGCCTTAGTGAAACTGCTAAATTTCTCAGGCTCTCCACCTCCACTTTAGATTTGGCAATTTTGTCTTGGAAAAAATGGATATCAAATGTTGGGCTGCCATTTCTAGTCTTTTCTTTGTTCAGTGATCATGGTCAGGGATCATAGTTAATATGGTTTGGCCCTGTATCCCCACCCAAATCTCACTTTACATTGTAATGTTCATAATCCACACATGTCAAGGATGGAGCCAGATGGAAGGAATTGAATCACTGGGGCAGTTTCCTCCATACTGGTCTCGGAATGGTGAGTGAATCTCATGAGATCTGAGTGTTATAAGCATCAGGCATTTCCCCTGCTTGCACTAATTCTCTGTCTTGCTGTTCTGTGAAGAGGTGCCTTCCACCATGATTGTATGTTACTTAAGGCCTCCCCAGACATACGGAACTGTAAGTCAATTAAAATTATTTTCTTTATAAATTATCCAGTCTTGGGTATTTCTTCACGGCAGGATGAGAACATATTAGTATAGTAAATTGCTACCAGGAGTGGGATGCTTCTGTAAAGATACCTGAAAATGTGGAAGTGACTTTGGAACTGGGGAAAACGCAGAGACTGAAACAGTTTGGATGGCTCAGAAGAAAACAGGAAGTGCGAAAATTTGGAACTTCCTAGAGACTTATTGAATGGTCTTGAATGAAATGTTGATAGTGATATGGACAATGAAGCCCAGGCTGAGGTGGTCTCAGATTGAGATAAAAAACTTGTTGGTAACTGGAAAAAAGGTGACTCTTGCTACACATTAGCAAAGAGACTGATGGGATTTTGGCCTTGTCCTAGAGATCTATGGAACTTTAGAGCGATGATTTAAAGTATCCGGCGGAAGAAATTTCTAAGCAGCAAAGCATTCAAGATGAGACTTGGATGTTCTTTTTTTATTATAAACCTTTTATTATAATCAGTGTGCATGGATGATAAATTTTTTTTATTATTATACTTCAAGTTGTAGGGTACATGTGCATAATGTGCAAGTTTGATACATAGGTACACATGTGCCATGCTGGTTTGCTGCACCCATCAACTCATCACTTACATAAGGTATTTCCCCTAATGCTATCCCTCCCCAGTTCTCCACCCCATGACAGACCCCAGTGTATGATGTTCCCCACCCTGTGTCCATATGTTCTCATTGTTCTACTCCCACCTATGAGTGAGAACATGTGGAGTTTGGTTTTCTGTCCTTGTGATAGTTTGCTCAGAATGATGGTTTTCAGCTTCATTCATGTCCCTCCGAAGGACATGAACTCATCCTTTTTTATGGATGCATAGTATTCCATGGTGTATATGTGTCACATGTTCTTAATCCATTCTATCATTGATGGACATTTGGGTTGGTTCCAAGTCTTTGCTATTGTGAATAGTGCCACAATAAACATACAAGTGCATGTGTCTTTATAGTAGCATGATTTATAACCCTTGGGTATATACCCAGTAACGGGATAACTGGGTCAAATGGTATTTCTAGTTTTAGATCCTTGAAGAATTGTCACACTGTCTTCTACAATAGTTGAACTAATTTACACTCCCATCAGCAGTGTATAAGTGTTTCTATTTCTCCACATCCTCTCCAGCATCTCTTGTTTCTTGACTTTTAATGATTGTCATTCNGTGCATAATGTGCAAGTTTGATACATAGGTACACATGTGCCATGCTGGTTTGCTGCACCCATCAACTCATCACTTACATAAGGTATTTCCCCTAATGCTATCCCTCCCCCAGTTCTCCACCCCATGACAGACCCCAGTGTATGATGTTCCCCACCCTGTGTCCATATGTTCTCATTGTTCTACTCCCACCTATGAGTGAGAACATGTGGAGTTTGGTTTTCTGTCCTTGTGATAGTTTGCTCAGAATGATGGTTTTCAGCTTCATTCATGTCCCTCCGAAGGACATGAACTCATCCTTTTTTATGGATGCATAGTATTCCATGGTGTATATGTGTCACATGTTCTTAATCCATTCTATCATTGATGGACATTTGGGTTGGTTCCAAGTCTTTGCTATTGTGAATAGTGCCACAATAAACATACAAGTGCATGTGTCTTTATAGTAGCATGATTTATAACCCTTGGGTATATACCCAGTAACGGGATAACTGGGTCAAATGGTATTTCTAGTTTTAGATCCTTGAAGAATTGTCACACTGTCTTCTACAATAGTTGAACTAATTTACACTCCCATCAGCAGTGTATAAGTGTTTCTATTTCTCCACATCCTCTCCAGCATCTCTTGTTTCTTGACTTTTTAATGATTGTCATTCTAACTGGTGTGAGATGGTATATCATTGTAGTTTTAATTTGCATTTCTCTGATGACCAGTGATGATGAGCATTTTTTCATATGTCTGTTGTCTGCATAAATGTCTTATTCTGAGAAGTGTCTGTTCATATACTTTGCCCACTTTTTGATGGGGTTATTTGCTCTTTTTTTTCTTGTAAATTTGTTTAAGTTCTCTATAGATTCTGGACATTAGCCCTTTGTGAGACAGGTAGATTACAAAAATTTTCTCCCTTTCTGTACGTTGCCTGTTCACTCTGATGATAGTTCCTTTTGCTGTGCAGAAGCTCTTTAGTTTAATTAGATCCCATTTGTCTATTATGGCTTTTGTTACCATTGCTTTTGGTGTTTTAGTCATGAAATCTTTGCCCATGCCTATGTCCTGAATGATATTGTCTAGGTTTTCTTCTAGGATTTTTATGGTGTTAGGTCTTACATTTAAGTCTCTAAGCCAACTTGAGTTGATTTTTGTATATGGTGTAAGGAAGAGATCCAGTTTCAGCTTTGTATGTATGGCTAGCCAGTCTTCCCAGCACCATTTATTAAATAGCGAATCCTTTCCCCATTGCCTGTTTTTGTCAGGTTTGTCAAAGATCAGATGGTGGTAGATGTGTGGTGTTATTTCTAAGGCTTCTGTTCTGTTCCATCGGTCTATATGTCTGTTTTGGTACCAGTACCATGCTGTTCAGCCGATCAGCTGGTTTATGTTACTGTAGCCTTGTAGTATAGTTTGAACGTCGGTAAGCCTCCCTCGCCTTCACCCTTTGTCGTTTTGCTAGGCTTCCCTTGGCAATGCGGCTCTTTTTTGGTTCATATGTAACTTTAAAGTAGCTTCTTTCCAATTCTGTGCCGAAAGTCGGGTAGCTTGGCTGCGGTAATTCTTCCTATTCATGAGCATGGAATGTTCCTCCATTTGTTTGTGTCCTCTTTTATTTCGTTGAGCAGTGGTTTGCAGTTAACCTTGAAGAGGTCCTTCGCGTAACTCGTAAGTTGGATTCCTAGGTATTTTATTCTCTTGGTAGTAATTGTGAATGGGAGTTCACTTATGATTTGACTCTCTCTTTGTTTTTGATGTGTAGGAATGCTTGTGATTTTTGCACATTGATTTTGTATCCTGAGACTTTACTGAATTTGCTTATCAGCTTAAGGAGATTTTGGGCTGTGACAATGCGGTATTCTAAATATACAATCATGTCATCTGCAAACAGAGACAAATTGACTTCCTCTTTTCCTAACTGAATACCTTTATTTCTTTCTCCTGCCTGATTGCCCTGGCCAGAACTTCCAACACCATGTTGAATAGGAGTAGTGAGAGAGGGCAAAATCTTGTGCAAAATCTTGTGCCAGTTTTCAAAGCAAATGCTCCAGTTTTTGCCCAGTTTTGTCCAGTTTTTTGATGCTGGCTGTGGGTTTGTCATAGATAGCTCTTATTATTTTCAGATATGTTCCATCAGTACCTAGTTTATTGTGAGTTTTTAACATGAAGTGCTGCTGAATTTTGTCCCAGGCCTTTTCTGTATCTATTGAGATATTCATGTGGTTTGTGTCACTGGTTCTGTTTATGTGATAGATTACACGTATTGATTTGTGTATGTTGAACCAGCCTTGCATCCCAGGGATGAGACTGACTTAATGGTGGTGGATAAGCTTTTTGATGTGCTGCTGGATTCATTTTGCCAAGATATTATTGAGGATTTTCACATCAATGTTCATCAGGGATATTGGCCTAAAATTCTCTTTTTTTGTTGTGTCTCTACCAGGCTTTGGTATCAACATGATGATAGCCTCATAAAACGAGTTAGGGAGGGTTCCCTCTTTTTCTTTTGATTGAAATAGTTTCAGAAGAAATTGCACCAGCTCCCCTTTGTATCTCTGGTAGAATTCGGCTGTGAATCTGTCTGGCCCTGGACTTTTTTTTGGTTGGTGGGCTATAACTTGGGTATTCTTAAAAGCATTCACTTTTATGTATTCACAAAGCTATGGTTCGGAATTATAACTTATGTTAAAAAGAAAAGTGTAGCATAGAAAATTGGAGAAATTGAAGCCTGACAATAGAAAAGAAAAACTCATTTTCTTAGAAGAAATTCAAGACAGCTACAGAAATTTGTATAAGTAATGAGGTGTCAAATGTTAATTACCAAGAAAATAGGGTAAATGTCTCCAGGGCATGTCAGAGGTCTTCATGGCAGCCCTTCCCATCACAGGTCTATAGGACTAGGAGGAAAAATGGTTTCATGGGCCTGGTCTAGTGCCCTTCTGCTCTATGTAGCCTCAAGACATGGTGTCCTGTGTCCCAGATGCTTCAACTCCAGCCACAGTTAAAAGAGGCCAAGATACAGATTGGGCCATGGCTTCAGAGGTTGCAAGCCCTAAGCCTTGGTGGCTTACATGTGGTTTTGGGCCTGTGGGTGCACAGAAGTCATGAATTGAGGTTGGGGAACCTCTGCCTAGATTTCAGAGGATGTATGGTAATACCTGGATGTCCATGCAGAAGTCTGTTGCAGTGGTGGAGTCATCATGAAGAACTTCTGCTAGGGCAGTGAGGAAGGAAAATGTAGGGTTGGAACACTCACACAGAGTCCCCAAAGGGGCACTGCCTAGTGTAGCTGTAAGAAGAGGACCAGCATCCTCCAGACCCCAGAATAGTGGATCCACTGAAAGCTTGAGCAGTGTGTCTGGAAAAGCCACAGACATTTAACGCCAGCCTCTGAAAGCAGCCGGGAGGGAGGCTGTAGCCTGAAAAGCCACAGTGGTGGAGCTGCCCAAGGCCGTGGGAGCTCATCTCTTGCATCAGCATTAACAGGATGTGAAATACAGAGTCAAAGAAGATCACTTTAGAAATTTAAGGTTTAATGACTGCTTTATTGGATTTCAGACTTGCATAGGGTCTGTGGTCCCTTTGTTTAGGGCAATTTCTCCCATTTGGAATGGATGTATTTACCCAATGCCTGTACCCACGTTGTAACTAGGAAGTAACTAACTTCTTTTTGATTTTACAGGCTCATAGGCAGAAGGGTCTTGCCTTGTCTCTGATGAGACTTTAGACTTGGACTTTGGGGTTAATGCTGGAATGATCTAAGACTTTGGGGACTGTTCAAGGGACATAATTGTGTTTTGAAATATGAGGACATGAGATTTGGGAGGGAACAGGCAGAATAATAAGGTTTGACTTTGTGTCCCCTCCCAAATCTCACCTTAAGTGGTAATCCCCATAATCCTCATGTGTCAAGAGTGGGACCAGTTGGAGGTAATTGAATTATGGGAGCAATTTTTCCCACACTGTTCTCATGATAAGTGAGTCTCACAAGATTTGTTGGTTTTATAAGCATCTGCCATTTCCCCTGCTTGCATTCATTCTCTCTCCTGCTGCTCTGTGAAGAGGTGACTTCCACCATGATTGAAAGTTTCCTGAGGCCTCCCCAGCCATGAGGAACTATGAATAAATTAAACTTCCTTTCTTTATAAATCAATCTTGGTGATACGGTTTGGCTCTGTATTCCCACCTAAATCTCATATTGTAGCTCCCATAAATACCATGTTTGGTGGGAGGGACCCAGTGGGAGATAATTGAATCATTTGGGCATATATTTCCTGTGCTGTTCTCATGATAGTAAATAGGTTTCACAAGATCTGATAGTTTAAAAAATGGGATTTTCCCTGCATGAGGTCTCTCTGTTTGCCTGCCACCATCCATGTAAGATGTGACTTGCTCGTCCTAGACTTTCATCATAATTGTGAAGCCTCCCCAGCCATGTGGAACTGTAAGTCCATTAAACTTCTTTTTCTTTCCAGTCTCAATCATGCCTTTATCAACAGCATAAAAACAGACTAATACACTTTGGTATTTCTTCATAGCAGCATGATAATGGACTAATACATTAGTATTTCCATTTCTCACTGACTTTTCAAACTTCTGATGCTTTTAAGATTTTTTAAGAAGTGTTCACTCCAGGAAAGGTGCAGTGGCTCATGCCTGTTATCCCAGCACTCTGGGAGGCTAAGAAAGGTGGATGACCTGAGATCAGGAGTTTGAGACCAGCCTGGAAACATGGTGAAACCCCATCTACTAAAAATACAAAATTAGCCAGGTGTGGGGGTACACACATGTAGTCCAGCTACTCAGGAGGCTGAGACAGGAGAATCACTTGAACCCGGGAGGCACAGGTTGCACCACTGCACTCCAGCCTGGGTGAGACAGAGTGAGATTCCATCTCAAAAAAAAAAAAAAAAAAAAAAAAAAAAAAAAAAAAAAGAAAGAAAAGAAAAGAAAAAAGAAATATTTACTCCAGAGTTCCTAAGTTCCTTTGAAAAGTTTATTCTGAACAAGATGGCCCGCAATTACAAAGGGAAGCCTCATATTTAATTGTTTTATAGCTCCAATGTGAGTAGAGATTACAATGAAGGCTAAGATTAAACCCCTAAACTTATTTCAACCTTTAAAATATTTGAGCTCTCAGCATAAGAAGTTATCATCTTATATTTGTTTAATTGAACTACATCTCAACCTTCTGTAGGGATATTCAATTAGGTATAGACTTTATAGTATCCACTGTAAGTCAGATCATGTTTGGATGTAAACATTCAACTATCATTCTCAGTAAAACAGAATCGTTTGCATCTAAAAAACAAACAAAAAAGTATACAATTGATTGTGGATTATAGGTTTGCACATAAAACCAGATAATTTTTGGAATCCCAAAGAAATGTTAATCCATACAGATGATTAGTGACCAATTGAGAATGTCAAAGATAGTGAAAGAAGTTTTATACTTTAGTATAACTATTTCTTGCAACCCTAAAATGAAATATATTTTGGTATAAAATTGCATCACTTAAAAAAACACACGCATGCATGCAAATCCATATACTTAGTGTATACACTGACCTCGCTACATGTGAAATAGACACAATTACTCCAGTGTGACGCAAATGGCACTAAATACATTCCAAAATAAAATATCTCCCTCCCTGAATTATTTAAAAATCTGAAATTGCCCTTCTTAAGATTCTCATATTTTAATACTGTTGTCCCATTATGTTACCCAGAAGGTGTAAGCCTTTGGAAGTTAACATTATTGAAGAAATACTTACCTAATCAGCAACATAGTTATTCATTTTTTTATGTGGTAGTAACAATGATAGTGCCTACCATTTGTCAAATGCCTGCTTTGTCCCCCAGTGAATACATATTGTGCCAGGGACTTAATGCATAAACTCACAAATATATGAATCTGTGTATGTGTGTGTGTGTTCCTTTTTCTGAGATTATAGCCTTTCTAGTTTGCACTTGCCCTTTGCTATTTCTCACGTGTGTGTGTATGTGTGTGTGTGTACACACATATATTTGGCTATGTAGGTATGAATATGTATAAAATGTGTATATATACACTATCACTCAAAAAGAACATACACACACACATATATATGTATGTGTGTGTGTGTGTGTATATATATATATATAGAGAGAGAGAGAGAGAGAGAGACAGAGAGAGAGAAACCCACACAGCAATTCTAAATTTGTAGTTACTATTTTCTAGATTTCATAAAGGAAGAACAAGAGGCTTAAAATGTTAAGGAACTTATGTACTGTAACCCAATTAAGAAATAGCAGACCTCAATTGCACATCTATGTTTTACAGGTGTGTGGGACAGGGTCTTCAGATAGAAGTATCTGTGAGTTATGATATGCTTATCTTCAATTTCTAGTTAAATTAAATCGAAAATCAAATAACTATAGGCCAGGCATGGCGGCTCACACCCGTAATTCCAGCACTTTGGGAGGCTGAGGCAGGTAGATCACCTGAGGTCGGGAGGCTGAGACCACCTGGTCAACACGGCGAAACCGCGGCTCTACTAAAAGCACAAAAATAAGCCGAGCCTGGTGACAAGGGCCTGTAATCCCAGCTACTCAGGAGGCTGAGGCAGGAGAATTGCTTGAAACCAGGAGGTTGAGGTTGCAGTGAGCCGAGATCACGCCCCTGCACTCTACTGCCACTATAATAATTATAATTAACAATAATAATATTATTATTATTATCTGATCATCTATATTACAATCTCATGCCAATTTCTGACATTCTCTTAACCAATTGCTTAAGCATTTTTCTTTATTTATAGCTGAGTTGCATTATGTTGTACTACATTACTTGAGTCAATGGGAAAAGAAAATCAGGGTAGTATGTACTAATTAATTACATAATAAATATGACTGAACATATTTGAAATGTTTGAGTCATTATTAGGTAAAAGGTTGTAAAAATATGCCAAATTTAATAAACCTTTATGTATTAGTCAATTGTATATTAATATTAGGACAAGAAATTAATTTCAGAAATTTTCAGAAATTTGTTGTGTACAAGAAATTAATTCAGGGTCAACAAGAGTTATTGTATTATAAGATGGATTGATATATTACTCTTGCTTTAGAAACCGTGGGATGGGAATAGTTAAGTTTTTATGAAGTCACAACATTGAGGGCTTAATACACTCAGGCAGATGGAGAATCTATTAAGTTGGAAATTGTGAGGTCATATGCATTATCATGAGAGATCTGAAGACAATTCAGTTATCAGTTAGAAAGGTGGAGAAAGATATGATTATGTACATTTACCACTTTCTTGTTTTTTCTGAAAGTTTTATCTGAGCAACAGACTCCTCCATAATATGATAATTACCCAAAGACAGAGTAAATTCAAAATTCTACTCATCTTAAGGGTAGTTCGTCTTATAAAACATAATCTTTTAGGAAAACACATCTTAAAATTTTAAACGATTTTTTTTTTTTTAAAGTAATAGAGTTGACTTCTAAACATATGGTAGTCTAAAAAGAAAATATGAATACATATTCATGTAAATAGAGAAAGGCAAATATCAGAACAAAATATACATGTCTGTATAAAATGCACCCTTTTCAGTGCATCTCAAATTACTCTACATTTAAAATACTGAACTCTAACGAAGTACCAAAGAGGTCACTTTGCAAGTCATTTTACATTTACGGCATATAGAAATAAAATTTTAGTGTTTGAAATATATCATCTTCTAACCCTCTTTTTAACTGCCCTCTAAGTGGCAATCTCTTCATCATTTTAAGTAGGCATTCAGTATGAAATACAAAAGTTCACATGTTATTGATCAGGATGAGTGAAACTAGCTTTTATTTATTTTATTTGAGAAATGAATATTAAACTTTTCTATCAGTTTAATGAAGAGGCTTATTTCTTTTTTTTAGAGCCATTCAAATAAGGATTTTCTTTATGGAGATTTGTGCTTCTAAAGAACCAGATGAACTTCAAGTATCAACCAACGAGTATAAGAATCCTGACACTGGAGTCATGATATGATTGACTTTGCATGAAAACTGCCAGATATACAGGTGGCAGATGCAGTGAAGCTGAGAAAATTGGAGCAGAGGGTCTTTTGCTAGTTGGGTGACTTGCATTTAATTCACTTACTGAAACAAGAAATAAGCATCAGGATACATTTATATATCCCAAAAATATTTACTTAATAGATATTAAATTCAATAAACGGCATCCATTTCTGAAGCAACACACAAAAATGTCTATAAACACATAAGGAAAAAATATAAGATTAGAATCTAATTAACCCCATAAAATTGGGGTGAAATAGAGCTGACAGGGTTGCATCATCATTGAAAGAGACGTCAATGGGTACAATGTTACAATTAGGAAGAATAAATGTCACTGTTCTATAACACTGTAGGGTGACCATAGCCAATAACAAATGTGGTGTATATTTCAAGAGAGCCAAAAGAAAAAGTTCTGAATGCTGTCACCTCAAAGATATGATAAATGCTTAAAGTGATATGTATGGTAATTGCCCCAGTTTGATCATTCTACTGTGTATACATGCATTAAAACATCACAATGTACCCATAAATATGTACAATTATTAAATATTGTGTCAATTATAAATTAAAAATTAAGTAGAGAAAGAAGAAGAGGGTAAGTTTCAACTTGTCAACTTCTGGAAAAAAAAACAAACAAGGCATCTGTACTTTTGACAGGGATCTCATTAAATCTGTTAGATAAGTTTGGGAAGTATTAATATCTTTATAATAGTAAACTTTCCAATGCACGAATATAGGATCCCTTTCTATATGCATAAATATTTTAATTTTGTTCATTGATGTTTCAATAGTTTGGTTATAAGACTTTGCTTATTTTTCTTAAATTTATTTGTAACTATTTTAAACTTTTTGATGGTATTGTACATAAAGTAGTATTATTAATTTCATTTTTGGATTGTTACTTGTGATATATTTGTATGTGTGTGGGTATATGGTACATTATGTATAATATGATATATATTATATCAATTTATATTTTAATATTATATTATAACATATATTATAAAACATACAACATACACAAGTAATAATCCAAATACATAAATACCTAATACATACAAATTATATAATTATAATGTAAAATGTATAGTTATATACAGTTATGTAATATCAAATATTATATAATACTTTTAGATAATTTATTAGACATCATCTAATATATACCTATTATATAACATTAAATAATATTTTTAGACAATTTCTTGCACTGAGATTGAAACTAACTTAATAATTTATAAGAATCTATTTGAATACCAATTTATTCTTTATATATCGTAAAACCTTTGATCCTATGTAGCTCATTCTCTCTGTTCCTTTGTGCCTTTATTTCTATAAAAATATTATTCTGTGGTGTATGCTTATCAACATAGATGTATAATTATTGCTTCATGAAGTGTGTTTATGATATAGAAGAAGAAACTACTGTATTATAAACAAAATTTATTTATACTGTCGTTCACCTATGTAGTTACCTTTACCAGTGTTGTTTATATTTTTATGTGATTTGATTTACTGTCTAGTTAACTTTCATGTTAACCTGAAAGACTTCCTTTCATAGTTATAGGGCAAGTCTGCTGGTGAAGAATTTTCTGGTTTTGTTTATCTGGGGGAATTAATTTTTTTTTTTTTTTTTTGAAATACTATTGCTGGAGATAGAATTCTTGTTTGATTGTATTTTTTCTTTTAGGGCTTAGAATATGTCATTCGGCATCCTCCAAACTCCACAGTTTCTGATGAGAATCAGTTGTTAATCTCATTGACAAATTGTAGTGCATGATGTGACGCTACTTTATTCTTTCTTTCAAGGTTCTTTTAACAAGTCTGATAATGATGGGACTAATGTGACTCTCTTTGAATAAATTCTACTTGAAGTTTGGCGAGCTTCTTGAACCTACATATTAACATATTTTCATTATCTTTGGGAATTTTTTTTATCCAGTATTCTTTTATATATTTTCTCTGATACATTCTCTCTTCTTTTATGACTTTGATGTTTGCATGTTAGTATGTGTGATGGTCTTCCACGGGACTCTGAAGCTCTGCTCATTTTTCTTCATTCATTTTGCTTTCTGTTGCTCAGACTGTATCGTCTCAATGTACTTATTTTTAAACTTTGTAACTGTTTTTCCATCATCTCAAATGCTGTTTTCAGTCTAATAATTTTTTTCATTTGAGCTATTGTCTTTGTTAACTTCAGAATTTCTATTTTCTTCATTTTCATGATTTTCTTTTAATAGTCTCTATTTTATGAGACAATATTCTGCTAATTTCCTTTAGTTCTAGAGGCATTACTTCTTATAACGTATATTCAAATATATTTAAAACAGCTGGTTTAATGTCTTTGTGTAATAAGTTTAATGCCTGGGCTTCCATAAGGATGGTTTCTATTGACTGCTTTTTTTCCTGTGTATGGACTGAACTTTCTTATTTTTTTGCATATTTCATAACATTTCATTGAAAACTTTACATTTTAACTAATATATGTAGCCACTCTGAAATTCAAATTGCCCTGCTTTTCTGGGTTTATTGTTACTGCTGTTATTGTTTTTTTTTTTTTTCTTGAAATTAGTTTAGTGATTTTCCTGATCTCATTCTATAATGTTGTCACTTGTGTGTGCCCACTTAAGTCTCTACTCAGATTTCTTGATGGTGAACTAATGACAAATAGATATTTAAATTTAATTGGTTACTTAAATTCCTAGAATTAATAGGTCTTCCATCCTTTGTTGAGGAGCTCTGTGTGCATGTTATGGTGCATCTTCAACTCCCAGTCCTTTACGTGTTGGCTTAATCTTCATTTCCTGGTTATGCAGAGCCTCAAGGTCTTCTAGAGTTGAGATCTTACAGTCTTTTAAGGTCTCTCCTAGATACACATACAATCCTGGACACACACACACAGCCTTATGCTTATGTGTGCTACTCAGAAATTTTTCAAAGCTTCACAAATTCAAAGAATATATGAGATACTTTCAGAGTCCTTATGAACAGAACATTCCCAAGATTTTTCTTTAACTTTTATTTAAGAATCAGGGGTACATGTACAGGTTTGTTATATAGGTAAATTGTGTGTCACTGGGGTTTGGTGTACAGATTATTTTATCACCCAGACGATAAACACTGTACCCAACAGGCTATTTTTCTATCCTCTCCCTCTTCCCACCCTTCACCCTAAAGTAGGCCCCAGTGTCTGTTGTTCCTTCTTTGTATCCATGTGCATTCAATGTTTAGCTCCCACTAATAAGTGAGAATATGTGGTATCTGGTTTTCTGTTCCTGTGTTAGTTCACTTAGTATAATGACCTCCAGCTGCATCCATGTTTCTGCAAAGGACATAATCTCTTTCTTTTTAATGACTGTATAATATTCCATGGTATATATGTCCCACGTTTTCCCATTAATGGGCGTTTAGGTTGATTCCATGACTTTGCTATTGTGAATAGTGCTGCAATAAACATACACACGCATGTGCCTTTATAGTGGAATAATTTAAATTCTTTGGAATATATACCTAATAATGGGCTTGCTGTTTCAAATGGTAGTTCTGTTTTTAGTTTGTTGAAAAATCACCAAGCTGCTTTCCACAGTGACTGAACTAATTGACATTCCTTCCAGCAGTATATAACTGTTCCATTTACTCTGCAACTTAGCCAGAATCTGTTATTTTTTTTTTCTTTTTCAATAATAGCCATTCTGACTAGTGTGAATGGCATCTCACTGTGGTTTTTATTTGCATTTCTATAACGATTAGTGATGTTGAGGATTTTTTCACATGCTTGTTCAATGCGTGTATGTACTCTTTAGAAAAGTGTCTGTTCATGTCCTTTGTCCACTTTTTTAATGGGGTTGTTTGGTTTTTGCTTGTTAACTTAAGTTTCTTATAGATTCTGGATATTAGACCTTCGTCGGATGCATATTTTCTCTAAGACTTTCATTTATACTTTTTGATAGCTTGTTGTTTCAGACAACTGTTTCTGCTGCCTCGATAGCTGTGATGTTCAACAATTGCTGTCAATTGTTTTGATAAATTACCCCAGGGAAAAGATATTTAGACTGGGCAAGCTCTGACTCAGTTCAAGTGAAGAGCAGCCATGCAAGTTTCATTTTCCAAAGAAGTTTTGTTTACTATACATTTTTTTTTGAGACGGAGTCTTGATCTGTTACCCAGGCTGGAGGGCAGTGGAGGTTCTTAGCTCACTGCCACCTCTGCCTCCCGGGTTCAAGCAATTCTCCTGCCTCAGCCTCCCAAGTACCTGGGATTACAGGCACATGCCACCACATCCAGCTAATTTTGTATTTTTAGTAGAGATGATATTTCAACATGTTGGCCAGGCTGGTCTTGAATTCCTGACCTCAAGTGATCTGCCTGCTTCCCAAAGTCTTGGAGATTACAAGTGTGAGCCACCATGCCTGGCATCAAAGAAATTTTAGACAGGTCAAATTATGCCAACTATTTCAGAATGGGAATTTGGAATATCTCCTGTCACTGTTATTACCGTGCTTTTGGTTTTCGGCATAGAGCTGAGGGGAGAAGATGTGAATAAGGCATGTTAAAAAACAAAGCTCACTGTTTCTATCCCAGGTCCAATTTTTCCAGAGTAAACATTACCTGAATTGTTGCAAGCCTTTCGTTAATTCCCACAGTTCAATGAAAGTTAATTTAGACAAACCATTCTGAGGATTTTTGTTTGTTTGTTTGTTTGTTTTTGAGACAGAGTTTCACCTTGTCTCCCAGGCTGGAGTGCAGTGGCGTGATATCGGCTCATTGTAACCTCCACCTCCCGGGTTCAAGCAATTCTTGTGCCTCAGCCGCCTGAGTAGCTGGGATTACAGGCGTGTACCACCACTCCCAGCTATTTTAAGGACTTTTAAATTTTGTTTTACAGAGGGAAGATTTTCAGAGATAATCTCCTATTCCCATTTTTAGAGTGTGTTTTAGAAATAGCTCTTAGAGAAAATTTATGGTCTAAAATGCATTTAGCAAAAGAATATAAATTAAGTTTCCTCCAAAATATTAAAACAAGTATAGCAAATCAAATTTAAATTTTAAAAAGGACAACAGAGAGAAAAATGTAATTTAGTAAGCAAAAGGAATGATAGTTCACTCTCATTTAAATTGCATAGTAATAGAAAAAATGAAAATAAATAAATTCAAGCTGTGAAGGCTGAATTATTTGTTAGTATATTATACCAAGTACTTGCTCTGGCCTGATAACAATGTTCTATAATATATCTTCTTTGCCAGCAACACACATACACACACACAGGCATCCATGTACACAGATATAGCACTCACCCTATATTATTTGCTGGTAGAAAGTAAAAAATTCTTTTCAACTGAAAGTTAGAGAAATGCTAATCTCAGTGTATGACTCTTGTGTAATGATTTGCTTGTCAGTTTGTGTGAGTATGTGTGTGTTTGTGTTATTTTGTCATTAGCCAAAAATCTACAAGTGATTTGATAATGGTCAAAATGATTAAAGCCTAAGTTCAGTTGTCTGTCAGCATAATTTCTAATTGCATTCAGTTTTGATATTAAATCCTTAATATATTTAATAACATTTAGAACACAATTACTAATTTACATTAAGGTATGGCCTCAATAGAGCTTTTCTGTGGGTCTCTTATTAAAAAAAAATCTCCAAATATCAGAGAAGTTATGATTTAATAATATTATAGTTTGGTACCATTATTTGAATTATAACTACTCCTGGACTTGTCAACACTATAAAATTATGTTTAATAGTTTGCTTTCATGATAGCTAAAGTAAAGGGAGGAGTATTTTAGTATCTTCAATACATTTGGTTTCATATCTCCTTACTTCTGTACCCTCTATGTCTGAACACCAACCAAATAACTTATTTATGATTCACATTATTTCAACATCAACAAAGTGTAAGTTGGAAAACCGCTCTATGTGTAAGTCAATTTCATTTGATAAAGGGTTATATGAAATAAAGTGAACTCCTCTGGATTAGAGAAGGCAAACAAGGGTTTTAAGTCTAAGAAATGTGGATTCATGTAACTGTTGTTTGCCTTCTCTAATACACTAGCTCATTGTCTACATAATAATGATTGTGTTGCTTACTTTCTTGTTATTAAAAGACTAGAAAAAGCTATCTCTTTTTAAACGAATCTAAGTCTATGTCTGGCATATAGTAGGTGTTAAAAGGAATTTGTTTGACATTGGCTGTTTTGTAGCTTGGCTTTTCCCTATTGATGAGCTGTTGAGTATGAACTGTAGAAAGGAATTCATGTTCTAGTTCTCACTTCAATCCTAATGTTTGACCTAAATATTTAGCCTGCATTTTTCACTTCTCCCTCCTTCTCATGAATATTTAATTAGTGTTAATTTTTTCTAAATTTTGCAACTAATTTTTTTCTTTGAATTTTAACATTGTATTTTATGTCCTTTATATGCCATCACTGCTAGTTAAGTTTGGCATACATCAGCATTCAAGTAAATCTAATAACCCCATCCCTATTAAGTATTACTAACCTAATTTTACAGGTGTGAAATCTGAAGCAGAGAGGTTTAGTAATTTGTCCAAGAGTAAGTAATGGAGGTTGGCCAGGCAATTTTAATCGACGTGCTCTACAATCCTACAAAAATATAAACAATTAAAAAATATATATATGTTTTGTCAGAGATAAATGCTAGAGGATAAAAATAATAAATATGAAATGGAGATGATAAATTTAGTTGTTGGGGATTGTGTATAACTATAAGCCATGAAGCCAGGCAAGCTCTCATCATGCAGTATAAGTGACGTTTGGTAAATGCCTAACACAGAGGCAGCAGGTATGTGAAGAAAGTTTTCCAGCAGATGCGAAGACCCTCTGCAGACCTAAAAATTCTAGAAAAGAAAGCAAGGCAGACTCAGTGAAGCAGGGGTAGTTCTGGGGTGACAGCATATGTTCAAGCTTAATATAGTCAAAATAGAAATCTTGATCATGGCATTAAAACATCCTCAACTCATGGACTTGATGCTCCCTCCATTCGCCCTGGGCTGCAGTCAATACACTTGGATTTATTTTTGACTCCCTTCCCCTCATAACTAACAATCAGTGCATCAGGAAGTCATGTTACCTTCAAATTATACCCAGAAACTCCCACATCTCTCTTTCTCCACTGCTACTCTGCCTACCTCTGAGCAGTTCAGTGCTCATCACTCAAAACACAGTGGTCCCGTGAGGGAGATTTGTGACTTCGCTTCTCAGAACAGCAATGGCCCTTCATTGCTTTCATAGATAGATTCCTGCATTTGTTCTTATTGTTACTGTTGTGTTCTAGTCATTGATCATTTGGTTACTCTTTAGCCTGTGACACCAAGTGAATATATTAAATCTGATAAAGAATTATATATGTGACCATGCTGTAAAATTTTCAGTCATTTACTTTAAATTCACTAATTAACTCTCCAACTGAGTGCAACCTGCTATGCAATAGAGCATGTGTGATGATTGCAAATTTACAAGTCAATTTGGCCAGGCTGTAGTATCCACTTATTTAATCAAATGATAATCTAGGTGTTGCACTGAAGATATTTTGTAAATGTGGTTTACTTCTACAATCAGTTAATTGCCCCTGATAATTAGGGCTGGCCTTATCCAATCAGTTGAAGGCTTGAATAGCAAAACAGATTTCTGGAAGGAGAAGAAATTCTGCCTCAGGACTTCTAAATCAAAGAATTCTGCATCAAGTCCTGCCTGATTTCCAGCCTGCCAGCCTGCCCCACAAATTTCAGACTTGCCACCACCACAGTAATATGAGTCAGTTCCTTTTAAAACGCCTCTTATTTCACTACTTCTTGTTCTCTAGACCACCTGAGTGACATGCTAATATATTTATTTCATTGTTTTACTTACTTTATCTTGAAGTTTCTTCCCATTACAGTCTATAGGACTTTCTGTGTTCTTATCCTTTTGTATGTGTTTGCCAATTTATTTTGATATTTTTAATGATATTACATAAACTAATTTTAATTATTTTTTCTGAATATTATTTAGTTTTGTTTCTGGATAAGTGAGCCTGAGATTCCCTATTCTAACAGTGAGTTTCTGAAGATATCTGGTAAATTTTAGAGAGATATTCATCGTCCTGTGTTGTCCATATTTCATGTTGCATGTGTTCAGCAACTGACAATTCCATCTCAAAAAGGAAACACGCAAGATATGTGAGACCCCATACAGAGCCAAGTGTATGTGCCACCACACTAGTATTTTTGTGATTTTCTTTTTTTTTTTGAGGCAGGGTCTCACTCTTTTGCTCAGGTTGGAGTGCAGTGGTGGGATCACAGCTCACTGCAGACTCCATCTCCCAGGCTCAAGGGATCCTCTGCCTCAGCTTCCCAAGTAGCTGGACCACAGGTGATTGCTACCATGCTTGGTAATTCTTTTATTTTTTCTAGAGATGAGGTCTCACCGTGTTGCCCAGGCTGATCTGTAACTCCCGACCTCAAACAATCCTCCCTTTTTGTCCTCCCAAAGCATTAGGATTGCAGGTGTGAGCCACAGTGCCTGGCCAACACTAGTCTTTCAAAGAGGTCCTACTTGGAATATCCATTTTCTTATTATGTCCTGTCTTGTAAAATATTCTTTTCTCAGAGAGCTAGATTTTAGTGACACCAACACCCATTTATGTCTAATGCTTATGGAATGCCTAGAAATTCTGTTGTTTTTTTCTGCAAGGAAGTGTAATCCAAGAAGAACAAAACAGACATTAGAATTTGTTATATTGCAAGTAACGGAAAGCCTCATTCCAATTGGATTCAATAATAAAGACGATTTAATGACCCACAAAATTAAAAACACAAGGCTAAATTAATGTAAGCATTTATCTGCCAATTAAATTGTCATTAAGAATCTCTCTCTCTCTCTTTCTCTCTCTCTCTCCCTCCTCCTTCCCTTTTCCTGTTTCTCAGCTTCATCTTGCAGATATAAGATGGTTTCTAAAGTTGTAAAGAATACATGTTTCTTTATCCAGTTGAAAGACAGTCCTTGTTCCAGCATTCCAGTGACTTGTAGATTGTTGTAGTCCCAGTAGAGATAATTAGCATTAATGGTAATGGCTTGGGTTACTTATTCCTATTCCAGTTACTGTTGGCAGAGATATGAAATGTACTGTCTAGCTTAGCACGAGTCAGATATTCTTGCTAGATCCAGTTGATAAGACCCAGTTTTCCCAAAATCAATGACAGGGACAGGAATGAATGTTGGGAAGACAAAACCAACAATAACAAAGCACCTTTACACTGAAAAATACAATAACAAAACAAAACAAGACAGAAATCACACAAACATAATTGAGATAAAAAGTTATTTCAAGGATCAAATAAACCATAAAATAACAGAGAAATGGGAGTTCATTCAAAACTGTAGAAATGAAAGATTCAAATACCAACTGGAATCTCTGAATTTCTTTTCATCTTCTCTCCATTTTCTCTTCTCTTAGTTCTGACTAGAATTTTCCACATAGCATAATTCTCAGCTCCTCAAAACTCAGAACTTTAAAAATAAAACTTGACTAGATATTCATGTGAGAGAGCTATGGAAAACCTAAGACCAGAACTCATTCATTCATCTTATAACTGCTGCCCTCTCTGTTCCAATCAAGTGAGGCCATGGGAATTGGAACATTAAAAAAAAACACCTTTGAAAGGAAATTAATAGTCAGACACGAAACAAGCTAGTACTTAATTAAAAGAGACATTGCTGCGCAGAAAATCCAAAATGTGTCCTCTCTAACTGGATTTTCATTGTAGTTTACCTGAACATCTTTATTCTAAAAAAAGAAAACTATCTATAATCTCTCCAGTTTTATCCATGTCCTACTTTTATTTTCCGTTCTAGACTTAAATACTAATATTAGATCACATTAAGACTCGGCAGTGCTTATCATCTTCCATTTTTTCTTTCATAGCGTAAGCACTTTAAATACATTTCACTAAGTAAGTTGCAATGTTCACTTTAACTAACCGACTATATTTTATTTATTTCCCAGTATGGCAGCAATTATGTCTTATTCATATATATTCACAATGCCTTTTAAGAATAAATAAATACTTTAACTTTGTGATTCTTTTTTAGCTTAACTATGATACTTTGTCAAATTCTATGTGTTTGTCACAGTTATAATACCTACTCTTCTCTATAGATCCCAAATATCCTACTTTTTATATGCAAATTATAAATGTGCAACAATGTATTTTTAAAATGTAAATATATTTTCCTGCACTCTTTGTTGATCTATTGTTTGATCTAAATACAGTCAAAGTCTTCTAGAGATTCTATTTTTTCTTTTCTTGTGATTCATTCTGTCAGTTTGCTCTCTATGCTCCTGAACTTCTCAGCACATTTCTTACTTTGGGAAAAGTGAATGACTATAAATATATTCTTTAAGGTTTATTGAAGTTAATTAACATATAACATTTTGGCACATAGCTGCTATTTGATTTTCTCTTTCTCTACTTTAAGAAACTTCTCCCATTTTTTCCTACTTTTTTCCTTCCCCAGTGTTTTCATTTATGACTGAGAGATGTACTCTTTATATTTTTTATGAATATTCAGGGAGAAAAAAAGTCAGTGTATATCACTTTTAAAATCATCAATTATTTTTTGCTTTTATTTTAGAGCTGCCTTTCTGTCTTCCTAGGTTCTGCTTGGCTGATACTCTTTCAGTTTTTGGTCTGTGTGTTTGAATTGCTATTATATCACCTGGAGGTTTTCCCTTCTCTCCAGTGAGGCTCATTCGTTTCTTTCAACAATTCTGTAAGGTAGACAAGGTAGGTATTACTATCAAGTGAATTCTGAAATACTTGTTGGAAATGTTGAGGTACTGAAAGTTCATGTAGAGTGAGCAGATGAAATACTACAAGTATGTTTTCAAGCATTATTTTAAAGTGATGCTGAATTGTTCTAGTGTGCTTGGTAGCTGACACTGTAACTATTCTGGTAGCTGACAACCAAACAAGCTTACTTCAGAGAAAAGACTGAGTAGCCTGTGAGTGTAAGATTTCAAATCCAGTTCATTTCAAATTTCAAACACATGCTCTTTTTAGTACATGACACTGTTTTCTGCAGTTAGATGCTCTTGGCAGACATCGAAATAAACGTATCTTGACACACACTAATTATAATTTGATACAAGAGGGGTTGCAGCAGCAGGGAATCATGGTTCATTAAAATCCCAAATCACCCAGAATATCTTATAAACACTGCCAGAACATTTTTGTTAATTCTACCATGCCTGGTGAAAATGAGTAATTATTAGGCTCTATCTTGTTCAATCCTTCACACAATTTTCACTTTTATTAAATTTTCAAAGACATACTCAAGTTAACAACATTATCTTGAGTGCTATATTTGTGTGCATTTATGTGTTTGAATATGCCTAAACTTGGGGAAAATGTCTGTAAGGTCAATTTCTCTGATATCTGTATTTAATGTCAAAGTCTTTTGATAATGATAAACGCTTTTCTTTGTGGATGATACATGAACTGGTAGCTTGCTAAGACTCAGGAGCAGGATTATATTTATGTTTAATTAATACTATCTCATCTGTAATATTTCTCCACCTCTTACATTTTATTTTACCTGCTGCGTCATTGATTTCTAGTTATTTATGAAAATGCTGTGTCATATTTTTGACATTGAATTTAAGTGCTCCAATACACACTTTTAAATTTTTTATGGACATAATTTGAGATATACATATGAGTCTGTAAACAACAGGTAAGCTCTATTGGTGTTAAGTCTCTCTCCAGGAATCTGACTACTTGGCATATAGAGAAGAATGTACAGATGAAAGTGCACAGAACTGCACAAACTCAGAGACCTAAACTGACAGAAGACAATAAGAAGTAGTCACAAGACAATGAAAGGCTTGAGCAAGGACTAGCAATGTTAAAGATGAAGCTATTCACTCTGAAAAGACTGAACAAAAGCTGGGAATCAAAGCTGTGGAATCAAAGGGAAAGTGATTAAGGTGTTATGGAACAGACGTAGAGAAACAAGGACATCTACTTTTTGAGAGACAGGTTAAGCATGAGAGGAGTGGCGTAAGCCAATTGCAGATCCAATCTCTCAGAGTTAGAGCCTTCCAGACTCAAGGGTCCTATTCAACTTCGTTATGAGGAGATCTTCAATAACCCGACACTGAGATGACCTGAGCCCCCTTTCTCTCTATCAGTCTTCATGAGCTCAAATAACAAAACAAAATGCTGAATAAATGTATTTTCAGGAAAGAAATGGAATCTTCTTTGTTAAATGATGTTTCAACATCTAAAACGATGAAGATTGCGTTGCTTAAAGAAATAAATCCAAAATGTCATGATGAAAATTGATCATTTACACTATCTGAAATGTTTCGAGGAATTTTGGATTTGTTTCTAATATTTGTGCAATATTAGTATGAAGTATCAATGCTGAAGTGAACTACCCATAAAATGTAGAATCACGGTGTTATACCTTACTGCATTTATTAATATGAATACACTAAAGGAAAAATCAAAGTCCTAGCTGAATATACACAGTCACAAGACTTTCTACTTTTTAAACAAAGAACGCAAGAAAAATAATGCTGTCTGACTGCTATGGTTTGAATGATGGTGCCTGCTCTAAAATTTGTGTTGAAAGTTAAAGCAACATTATTAAACAGTATGGCTTTGGGGAGGTGATTAAGTCACGAGGGCTTCACCTTCATGAACGTGATTAGCACCTTTCTAAAAAGATTATAGTTGAAGGGAGCATTCTCTGGACCTTCCATTCCTTTTGCCAAAAGACTGTGAGAGCACAGTCGTTTTCCCTTCTAGAAGATGAAGGTGCAAGGCACCCTCTTAGGAACAGAGATCCACTGAACTAGACATCAATCCTGCTGGTGACTTGCTCTTGAACTCCCTAGGTTCTAAAAGTGAGAAAATTATCTAAAAATTTCTAATATTTATAAATTATCTAGTCTGTGGCATATAGTCATAACAGCACAAACAGACTAAGAATGATAAAATATTTACACTTCTGTAAATGTTCCCTAAGATATGATCAAATTAATACAACTAGCACCTGATTTCTGAGGTCATTATTCTTCAAACTCTAAAATGGGTAAAAACATTTTCACATACAAACAAGTTTCACAAATGAGTGTAATGTCATCAGTAAAATTTTATTTTTAAAAAGAAATATATTGTTTTCCATAATGGTTGAACTAGTTTACAATCCCACCAACTGGATTAAGAAAATGTGGCACATATACACTATGGAATACTATGCAGCCATAAAAAAGGATGAGTTTGCGTCCTTTGTAGGGACATGGATGCAGCTGGAAACCATCATTCTTAGCAAACTGTCACAAGAAGAGAAAACCAAACACCGCATGTTCTCACTCATAGGTGGGAACTGAACAATGAGATCACTTGGACTCGGGAAGGGGAACATCACACACTGGGGCCTATCATGGTGT